>NC_134836.1:132227668-132527668 GCF_004210375.1 Tachypleus tridentatus | reverse complement strand
GTTTATTTAGAGAGATTAATTATAAGTACCACATGAAAACTGTCTCTTGCTGTTTACAGAACCCTAACGTCGTGGAAGTTTATTTAGAAAGATTAATTATAAGTACCACGTGAAAACTGTCTCATGCTGTTTACAGAACCCTAACGTCGTGGAAGTTTATTTAGAGAGATTAATTATAAGTATCACGTGAAAACTGTCTCATGCTGTTTACAGAACCCTAACGTCGTGGAAGTTTATTTAGAGAGATTAATTATAAGTACCACGTGAAAACTGTCTCTTGCTGTTTACAGAACCCTAACGTCGTGGAAGTTTATTTAGAAAGATTAATTATAAGTACCACGTGAAAACTGTCTCCTGCTGTTTACAGAACCCTAACGTCGTGGAAGTTTATTTAGAAAGATTAATTATAAGTAGCACATGAAAACTGCATTCTGCTGTTTACAGAACCCTAACGTCGTCTTTCCTTCATAATCTTATGACCTGTAAAAATGTGTCGGATCAAAAAGTATATAGACCACCGTTTCCTGTATCTATAATAAAAAAGAACTAAAAATGACAAATATAATTGAAAAAAACATTAGTTTTAGTGTGAAATTCCTTGTGTTTAGGTATATAAAAAATTATGATTCTTGGTAAGCTGACAAATTTACAGTATTAAAATTAAAGGCTCGTTTCCCACGGTAGACAGAATGTTAATGGTCCATTGCGTGTCCTTGGGCTGACAAACAAAATTATTAGCACTTTAGGTATGTGGCTTCCTCTATCGCCTGCAATTGCTAAAAAACAATTACCTACTCCGTATTTTCGCATTATTTTTCTGACCTTCAGAGTTATCGCCTTTATGGAAAATCACTCACATTGCCAACAAAGAAGTTCTTCTCACCCAACAGTTTCTAGTATAGAATGCCATGGCAGATTCTTGGAGTTTGAAGTTAATATTTTAGTGATAGTGGTTCTGTCCTGAGTCGACATATGAAAGAAACAGTAAGCTTCTCTTGTGTTCACTTTCTATGTTAGGTAACACAAAGATGCCGGTCTTTCAACTTCAAAGATGCCGATTTAGTCTGGTAATATCTCTTGGGCCTTTTTTATTACATATAACGTCATATCTTCTGTTTCTTTGTTCTGATGCGCATGCGTCAATCCTTGAATAGTATGATTCCAAATGCATTTCACGTGTAAGCTAAATTAACAATTGCAAGAGCTTTTCGTTTTAAGGCTTAAAGATTATATTTTATGAAAGAGAAGAAAATAATCCTTTAATGTGTCTTTATGTGCAAACTATTTCAATGACAGAAATAATGGAATCGAGTCATTTATCTAATTTTTAACGTAAATTGTGTTGTTACCAAAAGAGATATTTAAAGTCATGTTTCACATCTGATGAGTGCCTCAGAAGTAATAAAATGAGAAACCAGAAGATTTGGTTTATTTGTGATTAAGCACAGAGCTACACAATGTGTTGTATCCACCGTGAATATTGTAACCGTTCTTGTTTCTTGATGGGTCTTGTCGTTTTGTTGACCTGAGAGGGTCAGGTGCAGTCTAGACCCCTTCCTTCCATTTCGACGCTGCTAGCTCTTATTCTGGTAAAATATTGTTCTAATTACTGCAGTTTGATCAGAGGTTGTGCTAGTTTTTCCTGGTCTGTACCCTGGAAGTAGTATTACATATTTTATCCGCTCTGTTCGAACGTTCTGCACAATGCAAAAGTTTCAGATATATTAATACGTTAGCCTGGAATGGCCAGGTGGGTTAAGGCGTTCGACTCGCAATCTTAGGGTCGCGGGTTCGAATATTCGTCACACCAAACATGCTCGCCCTTTCAGCCTTGGAGGCGATATAATGTGACGGTCAATCCCACTATTCGTTGGTAAAGATTAGCCCAAGAGTTGCCGGTTGGTGGTGATGACAAGCTGCTTTCTCTCTAGTCTTACACTGCTAAATTAGGGACGGCTAACATAAATAGCCCTTGTGTAACTTTGCGCGAAATTCTAAAAACAAACAATATTCATACATAATTTGCTTTGGTTGTGATTTGCTCTGAGAATATCACAGACACACATATATAAACATTTTCAACGCTTTCGTGGTTAATAAAATTAGTGATAGGGTGTATGTATACCTCGCAGCAGGTAGCTGTCATTCATGTCTATCCTGATGTCAGCAGGTAGCTGTCATTCATGTCTATCCTGATGTCAGCAGGTAGCTGTCATTCATGTCTATCCTGATGGCAGCAGGTAGCTGTCATTCATGTCTATCCTGATGTCTGTGTAAATTAGAGAGAAGGACTGCCCTTATATGTACGTAGTAACGGTCAATTTACATGATAATTAAAGTAACGATGTAATTTACATGATAATTAAAGTAGCGGTCTAATTTACATGATAATTAAAGTAACGGTCTAATTTACATGATAATTAAAGTAACGGTCTAATTCACATGATAAATAAAGTAACGGTCTAATTTACATGATAATTAAAGTAGCGGTCTAATTTACATGATAATTAAAGTAACGGTCTAATTTAAATGTAATTAAAGTAACGATCTAATTTACATGATAAATAAAGTAACGGTTTAATTTACATGATAATTAAAGTAGCGGTCTAATTTACATGATAATTAAAGTAACGGTCTAATTTACATGATAGTTAAAGTAGCTGTCTAATTAACATGATAATTAAAGTAACGGTCTAATTCACATGATAAATAAAGTAACGGTCTAATTTACATGATAATTAAAGTAGCGGTCTAATTTACATGATAATTAAAGTAACGGTCTAATTTAAATGTAATTAAAGTAACGGTCTAATTTACATGATAATTAAAGTAGCTGTCTAATTCACATGATAATTAAAGTAACGATGTAATTTACATGATAATTAAAGTAGCGGTCTAATTTACATGATAATTAAAGTAGCTGTCTAATTCACATGATAATTAAAGTAACGATGTAATTTACATGATAATTAAAGTAGCGGTCTAATTTACATGATAATTAAAGTGACGATGTAATTTACATGATAATTAAAGTAACGGTCTAATTTACATGATAATTAAAGTAGCGGTCTAATTTACATGATAATTAAAGTAACGATGTAATTTACATGATAATTAAAGTAACGATGTAATTTACATGATAATTAAAGTAACGGTCTAATTCACAGTTCTGAAGAGGTTAATGCGATATTGTTGACAGAATTCAACTGTGGTACAAAACTGGAGATAGAGATTTGTAGCTACTATTAGTGGAATCTCCCTGTGGGGTATATGCGGATTTATACCATTAGAAAGTGAGTTTCGATACCCGTGTTGGGCAGTACATAAGTAACTCTTTATGTTTAATAAAAAACAACGGCTATCATGGGAGTGAGAGCACGGTTTCAAGTTGCGATATCGTTGTTACAAGTTTCCGTGATTCGTGTCCTTCAGGGACATGTGGTTCACATTCAGCATGAGGGCTTGTCATTCATCTTTGAGGAACACGTGCCTCAGGAAGGAATTACTTCTTTAGACTTTCTGTTTTCTAGAAAGTTTGACATTCTAGTAGTTTCATTTCTTAATGTCATAAGCTCTCAGAATTACCGCTGGAAGGCGCCAGAGGAGGAAGGACAAGGATTTGTGGGTATATATATATATATGTGTGTGTGTGATTGGTAGATATATATATGTGTGTGTGTGTGATTGGTAGATATATATATATGTGTGTGTGTGATTGGTAGATATATATATGTGTGTGTGTGATTGGTAGATATATATGTGTGTGTGTGTGTGTTATTGGTAGATATATATATGTGTGTGTGATTGGAGGGTATATATATATATATGTGTGATTGGTAGATATATATATATGTGATTGGTGGGTATATATATATATATATATGTGTGTGTGTGTGATTGGTAGATATATATATATATGATTGTTGGGTATATATATATATATGTTTGTGTGATTGGTAGATATATATATATATATGATTGTTGGGTATATATATATATATGTTTGTGTGATTGGTAGATATATATATATATATATGATTGTTGGGTATATATATATGTGTGTGTGATTGGTATATATATATATATATATATGATTGTTGGGTATATATATATATATGTGTGTGTGATTGGTAGATATATATATATGATTGTTGGGTATATATATGTGTGTGTGTGTGATTGGTATATATATATATATAATTGTTGGGTATATATATATATGTGTGTGATTGGATATATATATATATATATATGATTGTTGGGTATATATATATGTGTGTGTGATTGGTAGATATATATATATATATATATGATTGGTGGATATATGATTCGTGAGCATATATATGATAGGCCCGGCATGGCCAGGTGGGTTAAGGCGTTCGACTCGTAATCTGGGGGTCGCAGGTTCGAATCCCCGTCGCACCAAACATGCTCATCCTTTCAGCCTTTGGGGCGTAATAATGTGACGGTGAATTCCACTATTCGTTGGTAAAAGAGTAGCCCAAGACTTCGCGGTGGGTGGTGGTGATCAGTTGCCTTCCCTCTAGTCTTACACTGCTAAATTAGGGACGGATAGCGCAGATAGCTCTCGTGTAGCTTTGTGCGAAATTCAAAAACAAAGAAATAAATATATATGATTGATGGGTACATAAGCCAGGAATCCAGAGAGCACTGTTTCATCAACTCGCTAACTGTACTCTCTTCTTGTTATTGTATCTGACATTTATGTTTATGATATATCTTGTTTGATATAGTTCATGTTGTGTAGAATACGCCTGTTTCATTTGTCGTAACCGTGGCGTACAGGAAGAACATGTTCATTTACTCTCACAGAATTGTGCTGTACAAAAAACAAGACGTGTCTGTTCTTTCTGACTTAATCATACGCAGAAAAAGACGTATGTTTTTTTTTTGACAGATCCCTGCTCTTCGCATAAGTAATTCCTCATAAATCTGATATAACCATACTGTACAGAAACGACATGTTTGTTCTTTCTGGTTTAATGTGCTATAAAATAAGAAAAAACATTTTGGTGACAATCCCATGCAATTCATAAAATACACTTATGTTCTTTATAACTTGGTCGTACTGTGCAAATAAAACCATGTTTGTGTCGTCTGACAGCTTTATGCTGTAGGAAAACATGTTGTGAAGTATTATAACAAGACGAATAAAACATCCATTTTGTCTGATATAACCAGGCTGTAAAAACAAAAGTGAATCGTGATTGGTTGGAGAGGTTACGTTACTTATAGATTAGTCGTGACGTAAACTACTGGTAGATATGAAATTTCATAGATTGAAACTTTTATCTTCTTAACCAATGACAAGCTAGAGAATATTGTAACAACTACGATTTCTCTGTATCATTGGTTACCTAAATATTGTGTTATATATTGTGTTTACATTACATTAAACGGAACAATTGACGCATCAACAGACATACCAAATAAAGGAAATGATAGCTGTCTTACAGTTGGTACTATAAACCTTAACCCTTGATACTGTCACATCAACAGATATACCAAATAAATGAAATGATAGCTATCTTACAGTTGGTACTATAAACATTAACCCTTGATACTGTCACATCAACAGACATACCAAATAAATGAAATGATAGCTATCTTATAGTTGGTACTATAAACCTCAACCCTTGATACTGTCACATCAACAGACATACCAAATAAATGAAATGATAGCTATCTTACAGTTGGTGCTATAAACATTAACCCTTGATACTGTCACATCAACAGATATACCAAATAAATGAAATGATAGCTGTCTTACAGTTGGTACTATAAACCTCAACCCTTGATACTGTCACATCAACAGACATACCAAATAAATGAAATGATAGCTATCTTACAGTTGGTAGGATAAACCTTAACTCTTGATACTGTCACATCAACAGATATACCAAATAAATGAAATGATAGCTATCTTACAGTTGGTACTATAAACCTCAACCCTTGATACTGTCACATCAACAGACATACCAAATAAATGAAATGATAGCTATCTTACAGTTGGTACTATAAACCTCAACCCTTGATACTGTCACATCAACAGACATACCAAATAAATGAAATGATAGCTATCTTATAGTTGGTACTATAAACCTCAACCCTTGATACTGTCACATCAACAGACATACCAAATAAATGAAATGATAGCTATCTTACAGTTGGTACTATAAACATTAACCCTTGATACTGTCACATCAACAGACATACCAAATAAATGAAATGATAGCTATCTTACAGTTGGTGCTATAAACATTAACCCTTGATACTGTCACATCAACAGATATACCAAATAAATGAAATGATAGCTGTCTTACAGTTGGTACTATAAACCTCAACCCTTGATACTGTCACATCAACAGATATACCAAATAAATGAAATGATAGCTGTCTTACAGTTGGTGCTATAAACATTAACCCTTGATACTGTCACATCAACAGACATACCAAATAAATGAAATGATAGCTATCTTATAGTTGGTACTATAAACCTCAACCCTTGATACTGTCACATCAACAGACATACCAAATAAATGAAATGATAGCTATCTTACAGTTGGTACTATAAACATTAACCCTTGATACTGTCACATCAACAGACATACCAAATAAAGGAAATGATAGCTATCTTATAGTTGGTACTATAAACCTCAACCCTTGATACTGTCACATCAACAGATATACCAAATAAATGAAATGATAGCTGTCTTACAGTTGGTACTATAAACCTCAACCCTTGATACTGTCACATCAACAGACATACCAAATAAATGAAATGATAGCTATCTTATAGTTGGTACTATAAACCTCAACCCTTGATACTGTCACATCAACAGACATACCAAATAAATGAAATGATAGCTATCTTACAGTTGGTACTATAAACATTAACCCTTGATACTGTCACATCAACAGACATACCAAATAAATGAAATGATAGCTATCTTACAGTTGGTGCTATAAACATTAACCCTTGATACTGTCACATCAACAGATATACCAAATAAATGAAATGATAGCTGTCTTACAGTTGGTACTATAAACCTCAACCCTTGATACTGTCACATCAACAGATATACCAAATAAAGGAAATGATAGCTATCTTACAGTTGGTACTATAAACATTAACCCTTGATACTGTCACATCAACAGACATACCAAATAAATGAAATGATAGCTATCTTACAGTTGGTGCTATAAACATTAACCCTTGATACTGTCACATCAACAGACATACCAAATAAATGAAATGATAGCTATCTTACAGTTGGTGCTATAAACATTAACCCTTGATACTGTCACATCAACAGACATACCAAATAAATGAAATGATAGCTATCTTACAGTTGGTGCTATAAACATTAACCCTTGATACTGTCACATCAACAGACATACCAAATAAATGAAATGATAGCTATCTTACAGTTGGTACTATAAACATTAACCCTTGATACTGTCACATCAACAGACATACCAAATAAATGAAATGATAGCTATCTTACAGTTGGTGCTATAAACATTAACCCTTGATACTGTCACATCAACAGATATACCAAATAAATGAAATGATAGCTGTCTTACAGTTGGTACTATAAACCTCAACCCTTGATACTGTCACATCAACAGATATACCAAATAAAGGAAATGATAGCTATCTTACAGTTGGTACTATAAACATTAACCCTTGATACTGTCACATCAACAGACATACCAAATAAATGAAATGATAGCTATCTTACAGTTGGTGCTATAAACATTAACCCTTGATACTGTCACATCAACAGACATACCAAATAAATGAAATGATAGCTATCTTACAGTTGGTGCTATAAACATTAACCCTTGATACTGTCACATCAACAGACATACCAAATAAATGAAATGATAGCTATCTTACAGTTGGTGCTATAAACATTAACCCTTGATACTGTCACATCAACAGACATACCAAATAAATGAAATGATAGCTATCTTACAGTTGGTACTATAAACATTAACCCTTGATACTGTCACATCAACAGACATACCAAATAAATGAAATGATAGCTATCTTACAGTTGGTGCTATAAACATTAACCCTTGATACTGTCACATCAACAGATATACCAAATAAATGAAATGATAGCTGTCTTACAGTTGGTACTATAAACCTCAACCCTTGATACTGTCACATCAACAGACATACCAAATAAATGAAATGATAGCTATCTTACAGTTGGTACTATAAACATTAACCCTTGATACTGTCACATCAACAGACATACCAAATAAATGAAATGATAGCTATCTTACAGTTGGTGCTATAAACATTAACCCTTGATACTGTCACATCAACAGATATACCAAATAAATGAAATGATAGCTATCTTACAGTTGGTGCTATAAACCTTAACCCTTGATACTGTCACATCAACAGACATACCAAATAAATGAAATGATAGCTGTCTTACAGTTGGTACTATAAACCTCAACCCTTGATACTGTCACATCAACAGACATACCAAATAAATGAAATGATAGCTGTCTTACAGTTGGTGCTATAAACATTAACCCTTGATACTGTCACATCAACAGACATACCAAATAAATGAAATGATAGCTGTCTTACAGTTGGTACTATAAACCTCAACCCTTGATACTGTCACATCAACAGACATACCAAATAAATGAAATGATAGCTGTCTTACAGTTGGTGCTATAAACCTCAACCCTTGATACTGTCACATCAACAGATATACCAAATAAATGAAATGATAGCTGTCTTACAGTTGGTACTATAAACCTCAACCCTTGATACTGTCACATCAACAGACATACCAAATAAATGAAATGATAGCTGTCTTACAGTTGGTGCTATAAACATTAACCCTTGATACTGTCACATCAACAGATATACCAAATAAATGAAATGATAGCTATCTTACAGTTGGTACTATAAACATTAACCCTTGATACTGTCACATCAACAGATATACCAAATAAATGAAATGATAGCTATCTTACAGTTGGTACTATAAACATTAACCCTTGATACTGTCACATCAACAGACATACCAAATAAAGGAAATGATAGCTATCTTATAGTTGGTACTATAAACCTCAACCCTTGATACTGTCACATCAACAGATATACCAAATAAATGAAATGATAGCTGTCTTACAGTTGGTACTATAAACCTCAACCCTTGATACTGTCACATCAACAGACATACCAAATAAAGGAAATGATAGCTATCTTATAGTTGGTACTATAAACCTCAACCCTTGATACTGTCACATCAACAGATATACCAAATAAAGGAAATGATAGCTATCTTACAGTTGGTACTATAAACCTCAACCCTTGATACTGTCACATCAACAGACATACCAAATAAAGGAAATGATAGCTATCTTATAGTTGGTACTATAAACCTCAACCCTTGATACTGTCACATCAACAGATATACCAAATAAATGAAATGATAGCTATCTTATAGTTGGTACTATAAACCTCAACCCTTGATACTGTCACATCAACAGATATACCAAATAAAGGAAATGATAGCTATCTTACAGTTGGTGCTATAAACCTTAACCCTTGATACTGTCACATCAACAGACATACCAAATAAAGGAAATGATAGCTATCTTATAGTTGGTACTATAAACCTTAACCCTTGATACTGTCACATCAACAGACATACCAAATAAAGGAAATGATAGCTATCTTATAGTTGGTACTATAAACCTTAACCCTTGATACTGTCACATCAACAGACATACCAAATAAAGGAAATGATAGCTATCTTATAGTTGGTACTATAAACCTTAACCCTTGATACTGTCACATCAACAGACATACCAAATAAAGGAAATGATAGCTATCTTATAGTTGGTACTATAAACCTCAACCCTTGATACTGTCACATCAACAGATATACCAAATAAATGAAATGATAGCTGTCTTACAGTTGGTACTATAAACCTCAACCCTTGATACTGTCACATCAACAGACATACCAAATAAATGAAATGATAGCTATCTTATAGTTGGTACTATAAACCTCAACCCTTGATACTGTCACATCAACAGACATACCAAATAAATGAAATGATAGCTATCTTACAGTTGGTACTATAAACATTAACCCTTGATACTGTCACATCAACAGACATACCAAATAAATGAAATGATAGCTATCTTACAGTTGGTACTATAAACATTAACCCTTGATACTGTCACATCAACAGATATACCAAATAAATGAAATGATAGCTGTCTTACAGTTGGTACTATAAACCTCAACCCTTGATACTGTCACATCAACAGATATACCAAATAAAGGAAATGATAGCTATCTTACAGTTGGTACTATAAACATTAATCCTTGATACTGTCACATCAACAGACATACCAAATAAATGAAATGATAGCTATCTTACAGTTGGTGCTATAAACATTAACCCTTGATACTGTCACATCAACAGACATACCAAATAAATGAAATGATAGCTATCTTACAGTTGGTGCTATAAACATTAACCCTTGATACTGTCACATCAACAGACATACCAAATAAATGAAATGATAGCTATCTTACAGTTGGTGCTATAAACATTAACCCTTGATACTGTCACATCAACAGACATACCAAATAAATGAAATGATAGCTATCTTACAGTTGGTACTATAAACATTAACCCTTGATACTGTCACATCAACAGACATACCAAATAAATGAAATGATAGCTATCTTACAGTTGGTGCTATAAACATTAACCCTTGATACTGTCACATCAACAGATATACCAAATAAATGAAATGATAGCTGTCTTACAGTTGGTACTATAAACCTCAACCCTTGATACTGTCACATCAACAGACATACCAAATAAATGAAATGATAGCTATCTTACAGTTGGTACTATAAACATTAACCCTTGATACTGTCACATCAACAGACATACCAAATAAATGAAATGATAGCTATCTTACAGTTGGTGCTATAAACATTAACCCTTGATACTGTCACATCAACAGATATACCAAATAAATGAAATGATAGCTATCTTACAGTTGGTGCTATAAACCTTAACCCTTGATACTGTCACATCAACAGACATACCAAATAAATGAAATGATAGCTGTCTTACAGTTGGTACTATAAACCTCAACCCTTGATACTGTCACATCAACAGACATACCAAATAAATGAAATGATAGCTGTCTTACAGTTGGTGCTATAAACATTAACCCTTGATACTGTCACATCAACAGACATACCAAATAAATGAAATGATAGCTGTCTTACAGTTGGTACTATAAACCTCAACCCTTGATACTGTCACATCAACAGACATACCAAATAAATGAAATGATAGCTGTCTTACAGTTGGTGCTATAAACCTCAACCCTTGATACTGTCACATCAACAGATATACCAAATAAATGAAATGATAGCTGTCTTACAGTTGGTACTATAAACCTCAACCCTTGATACTGTCACATCAACAGACATACCAAATAAATGAAATGATAGCTGTCTTACAGTTGGTGCTATAAACATTAACCCTTGATACTGTCACATCAACAGATATACCAAATAAATGAAATGATAGCTATCTTACAGTTGGTACTATAAACATTAACTCTTGATACTGTCACATCAACAGATATACCAAATAAATGAAATGATAGCTATCTTACAGTTGGTACTATAAACATTAACCCTTGATACTGTCACATCAACAGACATACCAAATAAAGGAAATGATAGCTATCTTATAGTTGGTACTATAAACCTCAACCCTTGATACTGTCACATCAACAGATATACCAAATAAATGAAATGATAGCTGTCTTACAGTTGGTACTATAAACCTCAACCCTTGATACTGTCACATCAACAGACATACCAAATAAAGGAAATGATAGCTATCTTATAGTTGGTACTATAAACCTCAACCCTTGATACTGTCACATCAACAGATATACCAAATAAAGGAAATGATAGCTATCTTACAGTTGGTACTATAAACCTCAACCCTTGATACTGTCACATCAACAGACATACCAAATAAAGGAAATGATAGCTATCTTATAGTTGGTACTATAAACCTCAACCCTTGATACTGTCACATCAACAGATATACCAAATAAATGAAATGATAGCTATCTTATAGTTGGTACTATAAACCTCAACCCTTGATACTGTCACATCAACAGATATACCAAATAAAGGAAATGATAGCTATCTTACAGTTGGTGCTATAAACCTCAACCCTTGATACTGTCACATCAACAGACATACCAAATAAAGGAAATGATAGCTATCTTACAGTTGGTGCTATAAACCTTAACCCTTGATACTGTCACATCAACAGACATACCAAATAAAGGAAATGATAGCTATCTTATAGTTGGTACTATAAACCTTAACCCTTGATACTGTCACATCAACAGACATACCAAATAAAGGAAATGATAGCTATCTTATAGTTGGTACTATAAACCTTAACCCTTGATACTGTCACATCAACAGACATACCAAATAAAGGAAATGATAGCTATCTTATAGTTGGTACTATAAACCTTAACCCTTGATACTGTCACATCAACAGACATACCAAATAAAGGAAATGATAGCTATCTTATAGTTGGTACTATAAACCTCAACCCTTGATACTGTCACATCAACAGACATACCAAATAAATGAAATGATAGCTATCTTACAGTTGGTGCTATAAACCTCAACCCTTGATACTGTCACATCAACAGACATACCAAATAAATGAAATGATAGCTATCTTACAGTTGGTGCTATAAACCTTAACCCTTGATACTGTCACATCAACAGACATACCAAATAAATGAAATGATAGCTATCTTACAGTTGGTGCTATAAACATTAACCCTTGATACTGTCACATCAACAGACATACCAAATAAAGGAAATGATAGTTATCTTACAGTTGGTACTATAAACATTAACCCTTGATACTGTCACATCAACAGATATACCAAATAAATGAAATGATAGCTATCTTATAGTTGGTACTATAAACCTCAACCCTTGATACTGTCACATCAACAGACATACCAAATAAAGGAAATGATAGCTATCTTATAGTTGGTACTATAAACCTCAACCCTTGATACTGTCACATCAACAGACATACCAAATAAATGAAATGATAGCTATCTTATAGTTGGTACTATAAACCTTAACCCTTGATACTGTCACATCAACAGATATACCAAATAAATGAAATGATAGCTATCTTATAGTTGGTACTATAAACCTCAACCCTTGATACTGTCACATCAACAGACATACCAAATAAAGGAAATGGTTGTTATGCTACAGTTGAAGAAGAAAACTTAAATTTTGTGTTTTTAGGATCTTGATATTAACAACTTTGATCCCGTGCTAACAGTGCAAAGCGTATTCAGCAGCACAACTTGTTTCTCGGAATTAAGCACAAAGCTACCAAATGGGCTACTTGTGTCCTGACCACCACGATTATCGAAAATTCGGGTTTTAGCGGTGTGAGTGCGCAACCATGGACCTTACGGTCCGCAACATGGTACGCTAATCATTAACCCACTCTTGCTCTTTTTGGATGAGGCACAAAGGTGTGCGTTTTGCTGTTTTTAAATATTTTTTGTGCTGAATTTGTTATAAACGAAGCTAAGTCACTGTCAAGGTATTCCTTCTACAGGAATCAAGGAGACATTATACCATTCAGTTGAAACGCTTTAAGCAGAAGGTCTCTGTTTGAAACTCTTTAAGCAGAAGGTCTCTGTTTCGTTTCTACTAACAGAAGTATATTTCAAACACTACCTCAACTCCAACTTAAATTATCGTGAAAATCCAACCAATTAAAATATTAGTGCTGATTCCAGTGACGAAAACAGTTGTTGAACTAAAACGAATACATATCGCCCTGTGGCACAGCGGTATGTCTGCGGGCTTACAACGCTAGAATTCGGGTTTCGATTCTTGCGGTGGGAAGAGCAAATATCGCTCTTTGTGCTTAACTTAAAAATCAACAACAAACACACACAAGTAAATTTAATTGAAAATTATAAATCAAATAAATAAATAAGAGTTCTTTGAAATAGATGATCAGTATATAGATGGCGCTGGTTATAAACTCACCACTGAAATTCCCCTATACCGCTTTCTTACTTGATTTCATATAGGCAAGATAATGCGATTGTATAGGTGAGTCAAACCTAATCAATGATGATGACAATGTGTAATGACATTCAGTTTGAAGATAAAAACATCTACAATATGGTAATTGTTCTAGTTCTAATTGTCAAAAAATAATAATATACCGTTCGTTAGAACAAAAACAATTTCATTTATAGTATTAACGTTTACTGATTAATGCAGTGATTTCCAAAGTATGCGACTCCCTTGATGTGAATAGAAAAGTTTGAGGTCCACAACCTATAGCTTGTATGGCGATTGAAAAACAGAGCCGTATTATGAAATCAATAACATTTCCTTTGGACATACAGTTAATTAGTTCAACATCTATGACAAGAAACCCACTTGAAGTAAAGACGGCTGCTAGGGGTATTGAAACGTTAATTAAAATAAAGTACAGAACAACGTTTAAGACGGCTGCTAGGGTATTGAAACGTTAATTAAAATAAAGTACAGAACAACGTTTCGACCTTCTTAGGTCATCTTCAGGTTATCAGCTTTTGGTTCATTTAAAATTAAAATTTATACAGTCTTTTATTTTGATGGTGGCTCCTACAAGGGTCACAGCTCCCACTTTGGAAAACAATTATTACACTGTCATACTGATTAAAGATTACAGGATAATACTGATTAAAGATTACAGGATAATACTGATTAATGATTACAAGATGATATTGGTTACTCAGAATCCTTTTGGTCAATGTCACATGCTCTGTTATAATGTCTGCTACAATGTCTTCCTATGTTCAATTTCATACATGAAGATGTCGAACTGGTTTGTGTTTTAAAAGTGTTCAAATACACAACCATCTGAAGGCATTATATATATATATAAGTACTGTCTCTCTATTGCCCCCTTCAGAGACGCAGCGGTAAGTCTGAAGGCTTATAATATTAAAACCGAGTTTCGATACCCGTGGTGAGCACAGCATCCATAATCCACTGTGTAGCTTTGCGTTTAACTTCAAACAAACAAGTTATACAGTACTGTTCGATAAGTGCAATGCATTTTTTATATATTATGTAATATGAAATAATATATCCTTTTAAATATTTTCTCGGCAGTGTTGTTTTAAAATAATACATAAAAAATAATCTGAAGAGATATGTGTCTTATAGCAATGTATTTGTTTTTTAACGGAGTTTTCAGGCTAATTCACAGGAAGATGTGCCATATCGTATCGAGGGGGTTTACATGTAGTGGTATTACTGCATTTTATAAATGTTTCTCTGAACACAATAGTACGATATGATAGAAACCCGAGAAGTAAAAAGTCCAAAAGTAAAAGAAGAAGAGAAGGCATATACTAGAAAAACTGAATCGAAACAGAGAAATGAACATACAGAAACAACAGAGATGTATATTGAATTACAATATGTAATTACATATGGATGAAGATATCAAAGGGAGAGAACTGGTGTGTAAAAAGTGTCAGTTTCTTTATCGCAGTGTCACTTCTGTTTTAAACCACGGAGCTGACACGTTTGTTTTGTATTGTTTTCGGTTTTCTAAACAACACATTTAGTAAATATGCTGAAATAAATTAATTATTTTTTTACATTTTAATATACTTGTATGTTTGTTGTTAATCAGAAAGCTGTGTATTGGACTACCTGTGCTGTACCAACCAGGAGTGTCGGAATCCGGTTTTTAATGTCAGTAAGCCTTTAAAGCTAACCCACTTAGAACAAAATTAATTTAATGTTCAATTGTTATACGACGAATATTATTTATTTCGTATTCACCATTAACAACCAGCTAACAATAATTTGAATAAGAAAGATACTGATAGATGGCGCTAAGAAATAGTTGGTGAAATTTTCGTGTTAAAAATGAGCCCAGTTTATTCAATGCACACGAGGTTTGAAATTTTGAAAACACGTGATCATATCCTGACAGGTATATACCATTATTTCAACTTTATAATTAACATATAAGTGATGCAAAAAGTTTCGCTAAATAATTCACGGAAATGTTATATATTCCCGAATTACCTTTATCTGATGGTCGGAGATTCGGATCTCCATCACACCAAACCAGCTCGCCGTTTCAGCTGTGGGGACGTTATATGTCATGGGCAATCGCGCTATTCATTAGTAAAAGAGTAGCCCAAGAGTTGGCCGTGGGTGGTGACGACTATCTGCTTTCCTTCTGGTCTTACATTGATAAACTAGTAACGGCTTGCATAAATATCCTTCATCTAGCTTTGTGCGAAATTCTAAAATAAACAAACTGTCAGATAAATGCGTTTGCAGTTTGGTTTTACGTTAACTTCCATCAGTTGTTACAGAAGGTAACATTGTTAAGTGCATTAACAGTACGTATTATGTTACTTCTTACATGTATTTCAATAAAGATCATTCCTACTGGTGTTTAGTAGTTTGAAGAAAACACGTGTCTTTTATTATCACCCAACTAAGTCAAACATAACACTGGTGTTATAAGATTAAATTTCGTCAAACATAACACTGGTGTTATTTATAAGATTAAATTGAGTCAAACATAACACTGGTGTTATTTATAAGTTTAAATTGAGTCAAACATAACACTGGTGTTATTTATAAGTTTAAATTAAGTCAAACATAACACTGGTGTTATTTATAAGTTTAAGTTAAGTCAAACATAACACTGGTGTTATTTACAAGTTTAAACTGACCTATTTAATATTACTCATTATTCCAGTTTTTCTTGGGACTTTTTTCCCGAATTTAATTGGGTTTGCGGTCAGTAGAATTGTGTGACACGTTACATTGTGTTTTGTGGGTTAGCAGCCAATAGAACTGTGTGACATGTTTTAGTGTTGTAAGTCCACAGACTTACCGCTGTTCCACTGGAGGACAATTTGTAATGAATCCAAACAAATTAATTATTGATAATAAATAAGGAAACACGTGTTAATTACAACATAACACTAAGATATAAAGCTACAGTTACTAGGTGTGAAGACGTATATATAGCGAGGTGGTTAGGGTCGTGGGTTCGAATCCAAATCACGCCAAACATGCTAGCCGTTTCAGCTGTGGGGACGTTATATCTCATAGGCAATCGCGCTATTCACTGGTAAAAGGCTATGCCAAAAGCTGGCAGTGAGTGGTAATGACTAGCTGTCTTCCCTCTAGTCTTACACTGCTAAATTAGGTACGGCTAGCGTTATTTAGAGTTATCTTTGGTAATTAGTGAGAACAATATGTAATTGTACTCCAAAATGTTTCCTTCGATTAGTAAGTGAAGTTCTGAAACTAAGGGTCTTCTATCGGAATAATTTCTGCTTAACCGCTTTAGAATCATTATCCAATTATATGTGAATCAATAATAAAGCGGCCCGGCATGGCCACGAGGTTAGGGCTTTCGACTCATAATCTGAGGGTCGCGGGTTTGTATCCCCGTCACACCAACCATACTCGTCTTTTCAGCCGTGGGAGCATTATTATGTGATGGTCAATCCCACTATTCGTTGGTTAAAAGAGTAGCTCAAGAGTTGGCGGTGGGTGGTGATGACTAGATGCCTTACTTCTAATCTTATACTGCTAAATTAGGGACGGCTAGCGCAGATAGCCTTTGTGTAGCTTTGCGCGAAATCCAAAAACAAGACATATATCTATGTCTTACCATCACCATATTCAATTTAATTTGTCATAACATCATGTGTTACCATTTAAAATCTATGTTTTAAAAAGCAGTATCTTTGATCTGCGCGATGGAAAAGTTTACTCCCTCTGCATGAAAGATGAAATAGGTGAAATTCATGGGTTGGATTACATAAAAGTAGACGTATTTTAGGAGATATTCGCGTTACTTAGTTTTTTTTTAAATTTCGCGCAAAGCTAGCCGTCCCTAATTTTGCAGTGTAAGACTACAGGAAAGACAACTAATCATCACCACCCACCGCCAACTCTTGGGATACTCTTTTACCAACGAATAGTGGGATTGACCGTCAAATTATAACGCCCCCACAGCTGAAAGGGCGAACATGTTTGGTGCGATGGGGATTCGAACTCGCGACCTTCAAATTAAGAATCGAACGCCTTAACCCACCTGGCCTTACCGGGTCTCCACGTTACTTAGAGTTTTAAGGTTTATCGTATACTTTAAAGGACACAAACATAAATGTTTGGATGTACAAGTTTCGTGTACAAGTCCTAAATTAGTCTTAACGAAAAGTTAAGAATATTCCTTCTCTTTTTACACATCAGACAGGTTTTACTGTTGTTTTTTTCTTCAAAAAGTCTTTTCATAACGTATCTGTAAGATGGAACTTGAAATAAGAGTTTGTTTACTATCAGAACATTAAAACCTTTTTTGCCATGTTTGGGACATAAGACAGTAACTTACTTTATGACTTTATTTTTTTTTTAAAGCAAAAGCTGCATAATAGGTCATTTATTTTCTGCCCCTCGCAGCTACGAACCCCTGATTTTAGCGTTATAAGTCCTCGTCCTTACTGTTGAGCCACCAGAGTAGGAAGATTTAGCGTTATAAGTCCTCGTCCTTACTGTTGAGCCACCAGAGTAGGAAGGTTTAGCGTTATAAGTCCATGTCCTTACTGTTGAGCCATCAGAGTAAGGAGGTTTGGCGTTATAAGTCCTCGTCCTTACTGTTGAGCCACCAGAGTAGGAAGATTTAGCGTTATAAGTCCTCGTCCTTACTGTTGAGCCACCAGAGTAGGAAGATTTAGCGTTATAAGTCCTCGTCCTTACTGTTGAGCCACCAGAGTAGGAAGATTTAGCGTTATAAGTCCTCGTCCTTACTGTTGAGCCACCAGCGTAGGGAGGTTTAGCGTTATAAGTCCTCGTCCTTACTGTTGAGCAACCAGCGTAGGGAGGTTTAGCGTTATAAGTCCTCGTCCTTACTGTTGAGCCACCAGAGTAGGAAGGTTTAGCGTTATAAGTCCTCGTCCTTACTGTTGAGTCACCAGGGTAGGAAGATTTAGCGTTATAAGTCCTCGTCCTTACTGTTGAGTCACCAGGGTAGGGAGGTTTAGCGTTATAAGTCCTCCTCCTTACTGTTGAGCCACCAGGGTAGGGAGGTTTAGCGTTATAAGTCCTCGTCCCACTGTTGAGCCACCAGGGTAGGGAGGTTTAGCGTTATAAGTCCTTGTCCTTACTGTTGAGCCACCAGGGTAAAGAGGTTTAGCGTTATAAGTCCTCGTTCTTACTGTTGAGCCACCAGGGTAGGGAGGTTTAGCGTTATAAGTCCTTGTCCTTACTGTTGAGCCACCAGAGTAGGAAGATTTAGCGTTATAAGTCCTCGTTCTTACTGTTGAGCCATCAGGGTAGGAAGATTTAGCGTTATAAGTCCTCCTCCTTACTGTTGAGCCACCAGGGTAGGGAGGTTTAGCGTTATAAGTCCTCGTCCTTACTGTTGAGCCACCAGGGTAGGGAGGTTTAGCGTTATAAGTCCTTGTCCTTACTGTTGAGCCACAAGGGTAGAGAGGTTTAGCGTTATAAGTCCTCGTTCTTACTGTTGAGCCACCAGGGTAGGGAGGTTTAGCGTTATAAGTCCTCGTCCTCACTGTTGAGCCACCAGAGTAGGAAGATTTAGCGTTATAAGTCCTCGTCCTTACTGTTGAGCCATCAGGGTAGGAAGATTTAGCGTTATAAGTCCTCGTCCTTACTATTGAGCCACCAGAGTAGGAAGGTTTAGCGTTATAAGTCCTCGTCCTTACTGTTGAGCCATCAGGGTAGGAAGATTTAGCGTTATAAGTCCTCGTCCTCACTGTTGAGCCACCAGAGTAGGAAGATTTAGCGTTATAAGTCCTCGTCCTTACTGTTGAGCCATCAGGGTAGGAAGATTTAGCGTTATAAGTCCTCGTCCTTACTATTGAGCCACCAGAGTAGGATGGGACAGTAATCAGTTAATGAACAATTAGTTGAGGCTATAATAAATATTTTAATTGGCTTCCACGTTAAGTATCATATTCATTACTTCTGAGAGTCATAAAATTGAAGAAGGAAAACACGTTAAGTTGGTTTCTCTTACTTGGCATGTATGAAGTTTATTATTTTGTTAGCTGAAACGTGGGAGTTTCTTATAATTAGAGTTGTAAGTAAAGTATCTCTGATGTCGTGAAACTAAGCCTCTCTTGAAGGTCATTTCGATGAATATACTCCGATAACAAAACGCACACAAAGGGTTCGTTATCGTGTAAAGTGTGGTCAAAAGAACGTCACTGGACGAGATATAAATGTCTTAACAGATGATGTTACTCAGAGTTTCTGAATTTATTATACTAGTACAGGAGTTGTTAATTGTGAAACGTCTGCCATATCAAATTATATATTTATATTAGATTAACGTGCAGGTTATTTAAACCTGATTTAAAAACAAACTGTCTTCGAGTTGTTATTCAGAAACTTTATATTACATTTCAACATAAAGTTTGTCCAGAGTATCCAAAGTACAACTGTGAATCCGAAGGTTCTGATTTCGCGTCCTGTTGGAGCAAAACGCGCTCAGCACTTTAGGTCCTTGGATGTCATATGTTCTATGAAAGTAACAGTCAAACCCACTCTTCAATCAGACCAGTGTAGCCAAAAACTTAGTGGTCAGTTTTTTTCTTTTGTTTATTATTTCAGAAGTAGCGACAGGTGTGAGTAGTTAGCCAAGAAAAGAAAATTCGCGAACATTCTATAAATAAAATAACAATAAAGTATGGTAAAACTTTCATGTTTATGACATCACCACGAAATATACTACAACAATAATAAAACTTTAGTTTTCCTTGTGTGTCAGAGAACATGTTCTGGAAATAATCTGAAAGAAAGGTTGTAACCTAGTCAAACAATATAACAAAACACAACCTTGTTATGTTTATAATTTCTTGTAACTAAAGCTAGAGAAGAGAAACACGAAAATTCTACATATAATGGTTTTATCTACAAGCTAATGATTCTGTTCCGACTTCACCATAAAGCTACACAGTGAACTGTCTGTTCTACAGATATCAAAAATAAGTTTTGAGTATTATAAAACTTCAGAATTACTTCTGAGATTCTGAAACTAAAGAAACACAATCAAAATTCTTCGTCTAATGATAATAACTTTATTAAATTAACGACGAAACTAAATAACGTAACTCAAAATACCTTCATAAATAATGTATTGAAACTAACAAAGAAAACACAAATATTCTAATGTTAGTACTGACATATATTACTCTTCTAAAACTAACAAAAACCACAAATATTCTAATGTTAGTACTGACATATATTACTCTTCTGAAACTAACAAAGAAAACACAAATATTCTAATGTTAGTACTGACATATATTACTCTTCTGAAACTAACAAAGAAAACACAAATATTCTAATGTTAGTACTGACATATATTACTCTTCTAAAACTAACAAAAACCACAAATATTCTAATGTTAGTACTGACATATATTACTCTTCTGAAACTAACAAAAACCACAAATATTCTAATGTAAGTACTGACATATATCACTCTTCTAAAACTAACAAAGAAAACACAAATATTCTAATGTTAGTACCTACTTACATGTATTAATCTTCTGAAACTAACAAAGAAAACACAAATATTCTAATGTTAGTACTGACATATATTACTCTTCTAAAACTAACAAAAACCACAAATATTCTAATGTTAGTACCTACTTACATGTATTAATCTTCTGAAACTAACAAAGAAAACACAAATATTCTAATGTTAGTACTGACATATATTACTTTTCTAAAACTAACAAAAACCACAAATATTCTATTGTAAGAACAGACATATATTACTCTTCTGAAACTAACAAAAACCACAAATATTCTAATGTAAGTACTGACATATATTACTCTTCTGAAACTAACAAAAACCACAAATATTCTAATGTAAGTACTGACATATATCACTCTTCTAAAACTAACAAAAACCACAAATATTCTAATGTTAGTACCTACTTACATGTATTAATCTTCTGAAACTAACAAAGAAAACACAAATATTCTAATGTTAGTACCTACTTACATGTATTAATCTTCTGAAACTAACAAAGAAAACACAAATATTCTAATGTTAGTACTGACATATATTACTTTTCTAAAACTAACAAAAACCACAAATATTCTAATGTAAGTACTGACATATATTACTCTTCTGAAACTAACAAAAACCACAAATATTCTAATATTAGTACTGACATATATTACGAAAACACAAATATTCTAATGTTAGTACTGACATATATTAATCTTCTGAAACTAACAAAAACCACAAATATTCTAATCTTATTACTGACATATATTAATCTTCTGAAACTAACAAAGAAAACACATATATTCTAATGTTAGTACTGACACATATTACTCTTCTGAAACTAACAAAGAAAACACAAATATTCTAATGTTAGTACTGACATATATTACTCTTCTGAAACTAACAAAGAAAACACAAATATTCTAATGTTAGTACTGACATATATTATTCTTCTAAAACTAACAAAGAAAACACAAATATTCTAATGTTAGTACTGACATATATTACTCTTCTGAAATTAACAAAAAACAAATATTCTAATGTTAGTACTGACATATATTACTCTTCTGAAACTAACAAAAAACACAAATATTCTAATGTTAGTACTGACATATATTACTCTTCTGAAACTAACAAAGAAAACACAAATATTCTAATGTTAGTACTGACATATATTATTCTTCTGAAATTAACAAAAAACAAATATTCTAATGTTAGTACTGACATATATTACTCTTCTGAAACTAACAAAAAACACAAATATTCTAATGTTAGTACTGACATATATTAATCTTCTGAAACTAACAAAGAAAACACAAATATTCTAATGTTAGTACTGACATATATTAATCTTCTGAAACTAACAAAAACCACAAATATTCTAATCTTATTACTGACATATATTAATCTTCTGAAACTAACAAAGAAAACACAAATATTCTAATGTTAGTACTGACATATATTACTCTTCTAAAACTAACAAAGAAAACACAAATATTCTAATGTTAGTACTGACATATATTACTCTTCTAAAACTAACAAAGAAAACACAAATATTCTAATGTTAGTACTGACATATATTATTCTTCTGAAATTAACAAAAAACAAATATTCTAATGTTAGTACTGACATATATTACTCATCTTAAACTAACAAAAACCACAAATATTCTAATCTTATTACTGACATATATTAATCTTCTGAAACTAACAAAGAAAACACAAATATTCTAATGTTAGTACTGACATATATTACTCTTCTAAAACTAACAAAGAAAACACAAATATTCTAATGTTAGTACTGACATATATTACTCTTCTAAAACTAACAAAGAAAACACAAATATTCTAATGTTAGTACTGACATATATTATTCTTCTGAAATTAACAAAAAACAAATATTCTAATGTTAGTACTGACATATATTACTCTTCTGAAACTAACAAAAAACACAAATATTCTAATGTTAGTACTGACATATATTAATCTTCTGAAACTAACAAAGAAAACACAAATATTCTAATGTTAGTACTGACACATATTACTCTTCTGAAACTAACAAAGAAAACACAAATATTCTAATGTTAGTATTGACATATATTACTCTTCTGAAACTAACAAAGAAAACACAAATATTCTAATGTTAGTACTGACATATATTACTCTTCTGAAATTAACAAAAAACAAATATTCTAATGTTAGTACTGACATATATTACTCTTCTGAAACTAACAAAAACACAAATATTCTAATGTTAGTACTGACATATATTAATCTTCTGAAACTAACAAAGAAAACACAAATATTCTAATGTTAGTACTGACACATATTACTCTTCTGAAACTAACAAAGAAAACACAAATATTCTAATGTTAGTACTGACATATATTACTCTTCTGAAACTAACAAAGAAAACACAAATATTCTAATGTTAGTACTGACATATATTATTCTTCTAAAACTAACAAAGAAAACACAAATATTCTAATGTTAGTACTGACATATATTACTCTTCTGAAATTAACAAAAACAAATATTCTAATGTTAGTACTGACATATATTACTCTTCTGAAACTAACAAAAACACAAATATTCTAATGTTAGTACTGACATATATTACTCTTCTGAAACTAACAAAGAAAACACAAATATTCTAATGTTAGTACTGACATATATTATTCTTCTGAAATTAACAAAAAACAAATATTCTAATGTTAGTACTGACATATATTACTCTTCTGAAACTAACAAAAAACACAAATATTCTAATGTTAGTACTGACATATATTAATCTTCTGAAACTAACAAAGAAAACACAAATATTCTAATGTTAGTACTGACACATATTACTCTTCTGAAACTAACAAAGAAAACACAAATATTCTAATGTTAGTACTGACATATATTACTCTTCTGAAACTAACAAAGAAAACACAAATATTCTAATGTTAGTACTGACATATATTACTCTTCTGAAATTAACAAAAAACAAATATTCTAATGTTAGTACTGACATATATTACTCTTCTGAAACTAACAAAAAACACAAATATTCTAATGTTAGTACTGACATATATTAATCTTCTGAAACTAACAAAGAAAACACAAATATTCTAATGTTAGTACTGACACATATTACTCTTCTGAAACTAACAAAGAAAACACAAATATTCTAATGTTAGTACTGACATATATTACTCTTCTGAAACTAACAAAAAACACAAATATTCTAATGTTAGTACTGACATATATTAATCTTCTGAAACTAACAAAGAAAACACAAATATTCTAATGTTAGTACTGACACATATTACTCTTCTGCAACTAACAAAGAAAACACAAATATTCTAATGTTAGTACTGACATATATTACTCTTCTGAAACTAACAAAGAAAACACAAATATTCTAATGTTAGTACTGACATATATTATTCTTCTAAAACTAACAAAGAAAACACAAATATTCTAATGTTAGTACTGACATATATTACTCTTCTGAAATTAACAAAAAACAAATATTCTAATGTTAGTACTGACATATATTACTCTTCTGAAACTAAACAAAAACACAAATATTCTAATGTTAGTACTGACATATATTACTCTTCTGAAACTAACAAAGAAAACACAAATATTCTAATGTTAGTACTGACATATATTATTCTTCTGAAATTAACAAAAAAACAAATATTCTAATGTTAGTACTGACATATATTACTCTTCTGAAACTAACAAAAACACAAATATTCTAATGTTAGTACTGACATATATTAATCTTCTGAAACTAACAAAGAAAACACAAATATTCTAATGTTAGTACTGACACATATTACTCTTCTGAAACTAACAAAGAAAACACAAATATTCTAATGTTAGTACTGACATATATTACTCTTCTGAAACTAACAAAGAAAACACAAATATTCTAATGTTAGTACTGACATATATTACTCTTCTGAAATTAACAAAACAAATATTCTAATGTTAGTACTGACATATATTACTCTTCTGAAACTAACAAAAAACACAAATATTCTAATGTTAGTACTGACATATATTAATCTTCTGAAACTAACAAAGAAAACACAAATATTCTAATGTTAGTACTGACACATATTACTCTTCTGAAACTAACAAAGAAAACACAAATATTCTAATGTTAGTACTGACATATATTACTCTTCTGAAACTAACAAAGAAAACACAAATATTCTAATGTTAGTACTGACATATATTACTCTTCTAAAACTAACAAAGAAAACACAAATATTCTAATGTTAGTACTGACATATATTACTCTTCTGAAATTAACAAAAAACAAATATTCTAATGTTAGTACTGACATATATTACTCTTCTGAAACTAACAAAAAACACAAATATTCTAATGTTAGTACTGACATATATTACTCTTCTGAAACTAACAAAGAAAACACAAATATTCTAATGTTAGTACTGACATATATTATTCTTCTGAAATTAACAAAAAACAAATATTCTAATGTTAGTACTGACATATATTACTCTTCTGAAACTAACAAAAAACACAAATATTCTAATGTTAGTACTGACATATATTAATCTTCTGAAACTAACAAAGAAAACACAAATATTCTAATGTTAGTACTGACACATATTACTCTTCTGAAACTAACAAAGAAAACACAAATATTCTAATGTTAGTACTGACATATATTACTCTTCTGAAACTAACAAAGAAAACACAAATATTCTAATGTTAGTACTGACATATATTACTCTTCTGAAACTAACAAAGAAAACACAAATATTCTAATGTTAGTACTGACATATATTACTCTTCTAAAACTAACAAAGAAAACACAAATATTCTAATGTTAGTACTGACATATATTACTCTTCTGAAATTAACAAAAAACAAATATTCTAATGTTAGTACTGACATATATTACTCTTCTGAAACTAACAAAAAACACAAATATTCTAATGTTAGTACTGACATATATTACTCTTCTGAAACTAACAAAGAAAACACAAATATTCTGATGTTAGTACCTACTTACATGTATTAATCTTCTGAAACTAACAAAGAAAACACAAATATTCTAATGTTAGTGCTTACTTACATGTATTAATCTTCTGAAACTAACAAAGAAAACACAAATATTCTAATGTTAGTGCTTACTTACATGTATTAATCTTCTGAAACTAACAAAGAAAAAACAAATATTCAAATGTTAGTGCTTACTTACATGTATTAATCTTCTGAAACTAACAAAGAAAACACAAATATTCTAATGTTAGTGTTTACTTACATGTATTAATCTTCTGAAACTAAAAATAAACTAATATTCTAATGTTAGTGCTTACTTCGATCACAGTAGACCAGTGGTATTGTAAGATTTAATATGTAGTAAACCAGTGGAACTGATAGATTTAATAGTTAGTAGTCCAGTGGGACTGTTAGATTTAATACACACTAGACAATGGGGATGTAAGATTTAAAATACAGAAGACTAGTGTGATTGTAAGATTTAAAATAGAGGAGACTAGTGTGATTGTAAGATTTAAAATAGAGGAGACTAGTGTGATTGTAAGAGTTAAAATACAGAAGACTTGTGTGATTGTAAGATTTATAATACAGAAGACTTGTGTGATTGTAAGATTTATAATACAGAAGACTAGTGTGATTGTAAGATTTATAATACAGAAGACTAGTGTGATTGTAAGATTTATAAGACAGAAGACTAGTGTGATTGTAAGATTTATAAGACAGAAGACTAATGTGATTGTAAGATTTATAAGACAGAAGACTAATGTGATTGTAAGATTTATAATACAGAAGACTAGTGTGATTGTAAGATTTATAATACAGAAGACTAGTGTGATTGTAAGATTTATAAGACAGAAGACTAATGTGATTGTAAGATTTATAAGACAGAAGACTAATGTGATTGTAAGATTTATAATACAGAAGACTAGTGTGATTGTAAGATTTATAATACAGAAGACTAGTGTGATTGTAAGATTTATAAGACAGAAGACTAGTGTGATTGTAAGATTTATAAGACAGAAGACTTGTGTGATTGTAACATTTATAACGTAGTATACCAGTGGGGATGGGCGGGGGAGATCCCAAAATTAACAACAGAGGGAACAGTAGAATTTCAAACGATAATAATTTGACGAAACTGTGACTTTGTTGTTAATAATTATATGTTATAATAATTATATGTTGTTAATAATTATGTGTTGTTAATAATTATGTGTTGTTAATAATTATATGTTATAATAATTATATGTTGTTAATAATTATGTGTTGTTAATAATTATATGTTATAATAATTATATGTTGTTAATAATTATGTGTTGTTAATAATTATGTGTTGTTAATAATTATATGTTATAATAATTATATGTTGTTAATAATTATGTGTTGTTAATAATTATGTGTTGTTAATAATTATATGTTGTTAATAATTATGTGTTGTTAATAATTATGTGTTGTTAATAATTATATGTTGTTAATAATTATATGTTTATTAATCATATTTTACAATAATTATATGTTATAAGTTATTTAATAATAATTGTTTTTTAGTAATTATTGCAGTGCGTCTTGGGCTAATGCAACGCGTGTGCCGTCGAAAAACCCCTTGAGTGAAGACCAAAGCATTTGCTCAAACACTAGGTTATCGATAGCGCCAATTAAAGGTGGAACCTTTTCACCCGCGTCACGAGCGCAAGGTGGCCTCAATTTGAGACACTTGTTACACTTTGTTTTGTATTTATGTTTCACGACTGCTTTTTGTTTGTCTACTGATCAAGTAAAAATGTGACACACCCTTTAAGCTCAGAGGTGCAAATAATATATAAAAATCTAATATTCAAATTATGTTTCGCTTTTCTTTCAGGCAACTTATTTTGTTTTCAGTTGTCACCAATTTTATTTATTTTGTATTATAGCTCGGGGCCTTAGAAGGTAGAAGTACCTTTGAGAGGGCTTGGTGATAGATATCTCATAAACACAGTAAAATCATAGCAACTTGGAATCACTCACATCGAATCATTGTGTAAACCCTAAGTTAATGAGTTAAGAACTAAATCATCTCTAAGTTCAGTACGTGTGTAAAATAATGTAATGTAGATAGTGTCAGATTGCTTTAATTTGTTAGGTTTATAACGTCATGTTAACGCATGAGATAAAGCGAAATCTCAGTTGTTGTTTTTCTGCTGTTCTAGTGTGTTTGTATGAATACGTACATAAAAATCACAAAAACATAAATACCTACGTTTTAGCCTAGCTTTAATTTTCCACCCTATTCATCTACCTTAATCTATCGTATTACGGTTATTTGATAGATAAATGTAACATTCCATCTTGTATAGACAGAGAGATTATAAAAACAGTGAATTGTTTGTAGATTTGCGTGTTGTAAATACAATTTTAATTTATATGCAGATAAAGAAAAAATAATTCATTTCTACCAAGAAACATAATGTGATTCTGATGTTTGAAACAAGTTTCACCTATCTTACTGTCACAATTAATTTTAACAGACTTAGAAATACTTTTTTAATGAAACATAGTATATCTCGGTTTTTGGTTTTCATTCAGTTTTATTTAACATTTTTAGATTATTAGTGCAAAGTTACATAAGGTCGATCAACACTAAATCACACTTAAGTTTGAACTGATAAACATGTTTGTTAAGTTACACAAGGTCGATCAACACTAAACCACACTTAAGTTTGAACTGATAAACACGTTTGTTAAGTTACACAAGGTCGATCAACACTAAACCACACTTAAGTTTGAACTGATAAACACGTTTGTTAAGTTACACAAGGTCGATCAACACTAAACCACACTTAAGTTTGAACTGATAAACACGCTTGTTAAGTTACACAAGGTCGATCAACACTAAACCACACTTAAGTTTGAACTGATAAACACGTTTGTTAAGTTACACAATGTCGATCAACACTAAACCACACTTAAGTTTGAACTGATAAACACGTTTGTTAAGTTACACAAGGTCGATCAACACTAAACCACACTTAAGTTTGAACTGATAAACACGCTTGTTAAGTTACACAAGGTCGATCAACACTAAACCACACTTAAGTTTGAACTGATAAACACGCTTGTTAAGTTACACAAGGTCGATCAACACTAAACCACACTTAAGTTTGAACTGATAAACACGCTTGTTAAGTTACACAAGGTCGATCAACACTAAACCACACTTAAGTTTGAACTGATAAACACGCTTGTTAAGAGCATCCGTTGCAAATTCTTCGGCTACTCTTATGTGATCGACAAGCGTAACTTGACTATCACCCTATCACACTTCAGAACGCGAGTTTTCGGCAAGGGTACTCGAACCATGGATCTTTAGTTTCATAGACCAACACTCTAGCCACTTGGACACAGCTGGTTCTTCTATTCTGAATTGCTAATAGCGAATAATAAAATATGAAATAATTAAAACTGGTGTCTCTGAAATGAAAAGATGAACGATATGACAAAGGTCAAATATGTCCAAATCAAGACAAAGGTCAACTGCTTTATAGATTACAGGATATTAAAAAATATGAGGTATTATTTACATGTTTACAGTTTTAAAGATAAACATTTTGGTTGAATAATGTACACCTAGAAAAGACCCTTTACACACGCAAGTGGATAAAACTTAACCTTATTAATAAACATCTTACTTTAAGTGTAGTTGTATAAACAGTTTGTTTACTCACATCATGTGATATAAATACTGAGGTTTGTTCATTTTACAAGCAATTATATCAATCTTTTATTAAACAGTTAGAAACAGTTTACAAACACTTATATAATGTTAATATTTCATTAAACTGTTGGAAACATAAGTTTACAAACACCTATATAATGTTAATATTTCATTAAACTGTTGGAAACATAAGTTTACAAACACTTATATAATGTTAATATTTCATTAAACAGTTGGAAACATAAGTTTACAAACACTTATATAATGTTAATATTTCATTAAACAGTTGGAAACATAAGTTTACAAACACCTATATAATGTTAATATTTCATTAAACTGTTGGAAACATAAGTTTACAAACACTTATATAATGTTAATATTTTTTAAACAGTTGGAAACATAAGTTTACAAACACTTATATAATGTTAATATTTCATTAAACAGTTGGAAACATAAGTTTACAAACACCTATATAATGTTAATATTTTTTAAACAGTTGGAAACATAAGTTTACAAACACTTATATAATGTTAATATTTCATTAAACAGTTGGAAACATAAGTTTACAAACACTTATATAATGTTAATATTTCATTAAACAGTTGGAAACATAAGTTTACAAACACTTATATAATGTTAATATTTTTTAAACAGTTGGAAACATAAGTTTACAAACACTTATATAATGTTAATATTTCATTAAACAGTTGGAAACATAAGTTTACAAACACTTATATAATGTTAATATTTTTTAAACAGTTGGAAACATAAGTTTACAAACACTTATATAATGTTAATATTTCATTAAACAGTTGGAAACATAAGTTTACAAACACCTATATAATGTTAATATTTCATTAAAAAGTTGGAAACATAAGTTTACAAACACTTATATAATGTTAATATTTCATTAAACAGTTGGAAACATAAGTTTACAAACACTTATATAATGTTAATATTTCATTAAACAGTTGGAAACATAAGTTTACAAACACCTATATAATGTTAATATTTCATTAAACAGTTGGAAACATAAGTTTACAAACACTTATATAATGTTAATATTTTTTAAACAGTTGGAAACATAAGTTTACAAACACTTATATAATGTTAATATTTCATTAAACAGTTGGAAACATAAGTTTACAAACACCTATATAATGTTAATATTTTTAAACAGTTGGAAACATAAGTTTACAAACACTTATATAATGTTAATATTTCATTAAACAGTTGGAAACATAAGTTTACAAACACTTATATAATGTTAATATTTCATTAAACAGTTGGAAACATAAGTTTACAAACACTTATATAATGTTAATATTTTTAAACAGTTGGAAACATAAGTTTACAAACACTTATATAATGTTAATATTTCATTAAACAGTTGGAAACATAAGTTTACAAACACTTATATAATGTTAATATTTTTTAAACAGTTGGAAACATAAGTTTACAAACATTTATATAATGTTAATATTTCATTAAACAGTTGGAAACATAAGTTTACAAACACCTATATAATGTTAATATTTCATTAAAAAGTTGGAAACATAAGTTTACAAACACTTATATAATGTTAATATTTCATTAAACAGTTGGAAACATAAGTTTACAAACACTTATATAATGTTAATATTTCATTAAACAGTTGGAAACATAAGTTTACAAACACCTATATAATGTTAATATTTCATTAAAAAGTTGGAAACATAAGTTTACAAACACTTATATAATGTTAATATTTCATTAAACAGTTGGAAACATAAGTTTACAAACACTTATATAATGTTAATATTTCATTAAACAGTTGAAAACATAAGTTTACAATCACTTATATAATGTTAATATTTTTTAAACAGTTGGAAACATAAGTTTACAAACACTTATATAATGTTAATATTTCATTAAACAGTTGGAAACATAAGTTTACAAACACTGATATAATGTTAATATTTTTTAAACAGTTGGAAACATAAGTTTACAAACACTTATATAATGTTAATATTTCATTAAACAGTTGGAAACATAAGTTTACAAACACTTATATAATGTTAATATTTCATTAAACAGTTGGAAACATAAGTTTACAAACACCTATATAATGTTAATATTTCATTAAACAGTTGGAAACATAAGTTTACAAACAGTTATATAATGTTAATATTTCATTAAACAGTTGGAAACATAAGTTTACAAACACCTATATAATGTTAATATTTCATTAAACAGTTGGAAACATAAGTTTACAAACACCTATATAATGTTAATATTTCATTAAACAGTTGGAAACATAAGTTTACAAACACTTATATAATGTTAATATTTCATTAAACAGTTGGAAACATAAGTTTACAAACACTTATATAATGTTAATATTTTTTAAACAGTTGGAAACATAAGTTTACAAACACTGATATAATGTTAATATTTTTTAAACAGTTGGAAACATAAGTTTACAAACACTTATATAATGTTAATATTTCATTAAACAGTTGGAAACATAAGTTTACAAACACTGATATAATGTTAATATTTTTTAAACAGTTGGAAACATAAGTTTACAAACACTTATATAATGTTAATATTTCGTTAAACAGTTGGAAACATAAGTTTACAAACACTGATATAATGTTAATATTTTTTAAACAGTTGGAAACATAAGTTTACAAACACTTATATAATGTTAATATTTCATTAAACAGTTGGAAACATAAGTTTACAAACACTTATATAATGTTAATATTTCATTAAACAGTTTGAAACATAAGTTTACAAACACCTATATAATGTTAATATTTCATTAAACAGTTGGAAACATAAGTTTACAAACACTTATATAATGTTAATATTTCATTAAACAGTTGGAAACATAAGTTTACAAACACCTATATAATGTTAATATTTCATTAAACAGTTGGAAACATAAGTTTACAAACACCTATATAATGTTAATATTTCATTAAACAGTTGGAAACATAAGTTTACAAACACTTATATAATGTTAATATTTCATTAAACAGTTGGAAACATAAGTTTACAAACACTTATATAATGTTAATATTTCATTAAACAGTTGGAAACATAAGTTTACAAACACTTATATAATGTTAATATTTTTTAAACAGTTGGAAACATAAGTTTACAAACACTTATATAATGTTAATATTTTTTAAACAGTTGGAAACATAAGTTTACAAACACTGATATAATGTTAATATTTTTTAAACAGTTGGAAACATAAGTTTACAAACACCTATATAATGTTAATATTTCATTAAACAGTTGGAAAGAGAAAGAAATTCGTAATTGTTTCTATAATTGATTTACGATTTTTTTTTTGACATGTGATTTTAACTTAGATAGAACGTTTGTGTTAGTTCAAATTAATAGGCCTGTTCCTAAACGAAAGACGCAACACTTCAAGTACAGGGGCGAATTGTATTGCTTCAGGGTGTAATGAAAGTATGGAACCTGTTAGGGCTAGCAATGAAAGTATACATTTCGTGCTCAGTGTCGCTGGGAAAACACTTCAATCAGTATTTCCGCCATGCTAGAACAACTCAGCGAAGAATGGCTTAGTCGCTGATTGGCTGTCACATATAGTGTCGTTCGTTCGCGCAATCTGATTTGTCAGAAAGTTAAGTACTTCAATGGGATGGGGTCCGCTCATGTCGGCGAGGTTTACAGTCAAAGCGGGCGGTGAAATTGCTTGGTTCGCCTAGGAATTTACACTTCTGTACCGGTGCCTAATAGCACTTTGAAGGATGCCGCACGTTGGTGGCGGCGGCGGCGACGATTTAGCTTCTTCGGATGAGATAAAAGTGTTTAAAGACGAGGGGGAGGAAGAAAAGCGGTCTTCGGAAAACTTGACCGATCTCAAGTCGAGCTTAGTCACCGAAGGGGAAGAGGTAGGCCTAACACGCCTAGTGCAGTTACTCACAGCTACTGCAACAGGCGATGTACGTGTTATTCAATAAGTTTAAAGTTTACTGCTTTTCTAAGATAGTCTGCGTGGTAAATTAGTGATGTGTGATTGTGTGTAGCCTTGATGGCGATTTCTGTTTCATATAGGATATGCTGTTCCCCTTGTTCCGCAGGATAAAAACGACCAACTACCGGTGTCTCATAGCTTCTCAGGCTCAAAAAATGTTCTGTCGTCCCGACTGCAAGACGCTATTACAACGGCGGCGACCTCCGGTAAGTTTACCAGTTTGTCAGTTAGGGCCTGTTAGTGTATGGATTGGATTTTCTAGTTAAATACACAAACGTAGTTTACTTTGGGTCAATGAGCGATGGAAAATATTTATAAAAATCACCTTGTGCTTCAACAGGTAGTAGTAGTACAACGTTTAAGAATTATGTATTTTAAAGCTTTCGAAAACGTAAAATTACTATGCAACCAGTGAATTTTAAGGTAATTTCTTTCAAAGACTGAACACCGTTTCAAAGTTTAAGATACAAAACTGTTTTATGTTATTATCAACAATAGAAACCAATCTTTTTTTTTACAGTTCAGTACATATGATGTGTTTTGTAATCTCTATGTCATGTTTTCAAACTTTCAAAGAAATATTTTGTACCATCACTTATGACGTTTGTAAAGTCATATTTTGTATTTATAGTAATGAACTTTACGGCTTTAAGGCTTAGTTACTGTCAATACGCACGGCGTCCGTATATGGTGATTGTTTTGTTTTCAAATTAACCTAACTTGAACATTTGGAGTTTGTTTGTTTTTTCAAAATCTCGCGCGCATAATGTTGACTGGTCTAATATAATATAAGAATGAAGTAAAACTCACGTGTTTTATCAAATAAGTTCAGTAATTATTTATGTTTCCAGAGACTGGGGAAGAATTTTATGCATGTTACACGTAGTGTTATCCTGTGTTTTTATGCATGTTACACGTAGTGTTATGCTGTGTTTTTCATAACACATTTATTCAATATTTCGTTGCTTCAGACAGTTATTGAATATTCTGTTGTGTCACTCGTGTGTTAAGCATATCATGGTTTTTGACATGTGTTTATTTCGTGTTACTCACAAAGATTCTGCAGTTTGACAGTATATTTAATACGATTATCACTTGTTAACACTACATTAACACACCAAAGTTCATAAAGGTTTTTTGGATTTCTATCAGAAGTGCTAAGACTAGATTAATCACACATATTAGAGGATATTTTTTACACGTTCTATTATTACTTTAATCCATCAGGTTATTTGACGGAGATATTTATCGTGTTAGTTTTAGGTTTAACGATGATTTTAGGGAACAGTACCTAATTTCACATGCTTAACGCTAACAAATCCTAATAGATTAGGTGGACTTTTTGTGTGCGTCATGAGGAGAAACTCACTTGAAGTAACCTCAAGACTGCTGGTATAGGTATGAACACTTTAATTAAAGTACAGAACAATGTTTTCACTATTCAAGTTAACAAAAAGATGGTCAAAATGTTGTTCTCTATATTATACTAATTAAAGTTTTAATATCAGCCGTCTGTTCTCTATATTATACTAATTAAAGTTTTAATATCAGCCGTCTTGAGATGCGTTTTTGTGTGTGAGGTCTGCGAATTATGTTACATTAATATTGAAAGATTATGTTTCTAAATATTTGCACATAAATAGCACAGGGGTTTGTTGTATATGGTAGTAGTATAGGTAAGAAAAGGTTAACACATTTACTTAGTGAAGAAATCATAGAAACACAAGTGTTGTACGTTCTGTTAAAATTATGTTAACAATCACATCCTATGTACAATCATGGTGGAAAGGAAACTACGTTTCGACATTTTCTAGCATTTGACAGGTAATGATGTGCCAGCGAAAATCTGTCGCTTTTGGAAAGGAAATGTAATAGCTCTTTCCAAAGTAAAATATTCATACACGTAGACTATAATAGTGTCGTAAACTTGGAAGTTTAGAGTTTCCAACGTGGGGTTATCTTCTCTGCGTAACAACATTATAAAACAAAGGAATATGGATGAGTTTTGGAAGGCAGAACCATCCCAAAAGAGACCAGCAACAAGTCTTGCTCTAACTGTGTTAAACAAAGTTTGGTATCTCATAAAAATCCATGAACGAAAATGCAGATGGAATAAAGCCTCCCCCCCCTTCAGTGGTACAGCGGGCTTTCATATCTCAAGCAGCTGTAGATGAAACAGATATTCAATTTGTTCCGTTCGAAAAAATAAGTCACCGGGTGCAGTGCCTATGGATTTCTGTAGATTGGGCTGTTCAAACGAGTCTTGGGAAACCATCTTCCTCGTACGTTAGATAACTAATGTTTTCTTTGTTTATTAATTTCGCGCAAAGTTACACGACAGCTATCTGCGCTAGGTGTTCTTAATTTATCAGTGTAAGACTAGAGGGAAGACAGCTAGTCAGCACCATATTCTACCTACTCTTGATCTACTTTTTACTAATGAACAGTGGGATTGATAGTAACAGCTTAACGTCCCTAAAGGGTGAGCATGTTTCATGGGAAGGGATTCGACCCACAACCTTCAGATTGCAAGCTCAATACCCTAACCACCTGGTCATATCAGGCATATAGCTTATGGAAAGCTTGCATCCATTCTAATTAATTGACTGTCATATTTATTACACGCTTAAGGCTTAAAATGTAGGGATTATTTTGTAAGATTATACGGATCTGATTTCAGCTCGCCAGCTTCAATATACAGAACTTAATTCGCAGAGATAGAAAAGAAAGAAACGCCCATATTGAATGGAAGTATAATATTGTTGAATGGTTATACACAGAAAGTAAGGCCAGTTCTCATGGAAGCATAATATTGTTGAATGGTTATACACAGAAAGTAAGGCCAGTTCTCATGGAAGTATAATGTTGTTGAATGGTTATACACAGAAAGTAAGGCCAGTTCTCATGGAAGTATAATATTGTTGAATGGTTATACACAGAAAGTAAGGCCAGTTCTCATGGAAGTATAATATTGTTGAATGGTTATACACAGAAAGTAAGGCCAGTTCTCATGGAAGTATAATATTGTTGAATAGTTATACACAGAAAGTAAGGCCAGTTTTCATGGAAGTATAATATTGTTGAATGGTTATACACAGAAAGTAAGGCCAGTTCTCATGGAAGTATAATGTTGTTGAATGGTTATACACAGAAAGGAAGGCCAGTTCTCATGGAAGTATAATGTTGTTGAATGGTTATACACAGAAAGGAAGGCCAGTTCTCATGGAAGTATAATATTGTTGAATGGTTATACACAGAAAGTAAGGCCAGTTCTCATGGAAGTATAATATTGTTGAATGGTTATACACAGAAAGTAAAAACAACATGGCGACTATGTTTATAGATTCAAGTTAAATAGTTAACACACAGGATCACCTACAAAAGTTGACCTATCAACTATTCGAAAGCGCTCGTGTTTTTGGGTCTCGTTTTGACAATACAGGTTCGTATGATTATCGAAAATGTATGAACATTAATGTGTCTATATATTGTATTTTATGAGAATACTGTTAAAGTTATTTTATTATTTTCACGCTTTAGTGCAGCAAAGTTGTAGTAACAACATTCAATTAAATAAATTAGGATAATACTTGACAGTAGCATCCACTATCAAATAATATTTAATAGTAGTATCCAGTAACAAATAATATTTAATGGTAGTATCCAGTATCAAATAATATTTAATAGTAGTATCTAGTATCAAATAATACTTAATAGTAGTATCCAGTATCAAATAATATTTAATAGTAGTATCCAGTAACAAATAATATTTAATAGTAGTATCCAGTAACAAATAATATTTAATAGTAGTATCTAGTATCAAATAATATTTAATAGTAGTATCCAGTATCAAATAATATTTAATGGTAGTATCCAGTATCAAATAATATTTAATGGTAGTATCCAGTAACAAATAATATTTAATAGTAGTATCTAGTATCAAATAATATTTAATAGTAGTATCCAGTAACAAATAATATTTAATAGTAGTATCTAGTATCAAATAATATTTAATGGTAGTATCTAGTATCAAATAATTTATTGGTACAGGTTTTATTACTCTTTATTTAATGTACTGATTTTGAAATTAAAAGGCTGTCTATTTTATTCGAACTGTCATTTTCTAACGCACGTGCATGTTTCCAGTCAAGAAAGTGAGCAGACTTTGTTTGTTTCTACATTTGCTCAGCAGGTGACCTTCATTCGAAATGTAAGCCTCTTTAGCCATAAGATAGGTGGCTCTTGCAATCTGCTCGACCTTGGAATGGGGCCAAATCCCCTGCAGGCTGTTACCCCGTCAAGCGACGTCTTGTCGTTTATGTTTGTATTATCGTGTTTGTGCTAAGAGGTTTGGTTTGTTTGAAATCTCATCTATAAACTTTCACCCTGGTCCTAAGAACACGCTGGGTCGGGAGTATATATGTCTAGCTTCTTGTTACGTCCTAAAAGGTTTACAGAACATTTTGATAGGAACAGATATTAATAACTTTCTATTATTTATTCTACAAAAACGCAGGTTTTTAAAATCTTCCAGAATGTTCTATAATTGGACATTCTGTTGAATTCGCATCAGCAGACAACTTTTATTTTGGAACGACCTACAGGGACGTAGCAATAACACACATTCAGTTAGGGCCCATTTTGATGATGATTCAAGTTTAAGAAATGTTTAATTTTGAAGACTTCTCAGTTACATCCGAAATCACTTTACGAACGTGTTTTGGTGAGCGTAAAAGACATGCAGTTTAATATAGTCTAGTTGATGCGAGGAGAGAATAATCAATGAAACCTGAGCGTATTTTGACACAACCATTTTTGCCCCACCCCACTACTCTTGTTACATTTCTGGTCTGCTCCGTACGCTTGGATTGCTGACAGTGAATAACGAAACTTATTGTGACAGTTTTCACTACGGGGGTGAAAGAGAAAACTGGGTTAAGTAACCATTTTGGTTACAGGGGTCCAGGGTGAGCATGGGAGGCGGAAAGGGTTAGCAAAACTTTGAACGAGAAATGTGTGGGTATTCACAGGGCCTTTTGCAACTACCGTTGTTGTCACATTCTAATAAATGTCATTTATTTGTTTTGCTTTATTAGTATAATAACCTAAAGAAGAGAGTGGCCTCTATTTTTATGTGTTCACCGATTGCAGTTTCCAATGTCGGACAGGTTCCATTCATTTAAATTAACTCAGTCGAGAAGTTTCGCACAAGTTTTCGCTCGGCATGACCAAGTGGTTAGGTGTTCGACTTCTAATCTCAGGGGCGTGGGTTCGAATCCTCGTCACACCAAAGTCGCCCTTTCATTCATGGGGGCGTTATTATGTTCGGTCAACCCCACTATCTGTTAGTAAACGAATAGCCTAAGAGTTGGCGGTGTATGGTGATGATTAATTACCTTTCTTCTAGTCTTACACTGTTATATTAGGGATGACTAATGCAGATAGCTCTGGTGTAGCTTTGCTCGAAATTCAAACTACATCCGTCAGTTTTCTTACATTTCCCCGTGTCAAAAGACGATATAATCTACTGTAAGTTCACTACATAAAAGACGATATAATCTACTGTAAGTTCACTACATATTTATTATCTATTCCATGCTCCAGGTGCTAACTTTTAAGTTCACTGTAACGCTTCGTCATTAAAGTGTTGAAACGTTCACTCATGCCAGTGTGTCACGTGTTGAAGGGATTATCATTACTGAAAGTCTTATCACTGGATTCCTCTAATGACTCAAAGAAATGTTTTGTTGTACAAAGATTTCAACATAAACAAAGTAGGGGTGTTGGTTCAGGGAAGAGGGATGGGTTTGATATTGAACAACCTTGTTTTAATCAGTCTTCGTCCCTCGATCAGTTCATATACTTACCATGCTAATATTCTTCATTGTACAAAAGAAAGGTGAGGAAAGCCTTTATGTGCAGGGAGTTTCTATTGTATATATATATACAACGAACATTTCTCCACATTATATATGCCGATATTGGTTAAAAAGTAGCTGGTGTGAAATGAAGGTTTGTTTAAATTAATAAAGCTATATCTGTCATATCCACCGCGGGGAATCGAACCCTGGATTATAGTGTTGTAACTCAGTTTAATATTCTTTAATATTTTTATAAAGTTCGGACATAACTCACAGAATCACTTAGAGTGGACCCGGCATGGCCTGGTGGTTTGGGCCCTCGACTCGTAACCCGAGGGTCGGTCGCTGGTTTGTGTCTCCGTCACACCAAACATGCTCGCATTTTAAACCGTAGGGGCGTTACAATGTCAATCACACTACTTGTTGGTAAAAGAGTCGCCCAAGAGTTGACGGTGGGTGGTGATGACTAGCTGCCTTCTCTCTAGTCTTACACTGCTAAATTAGGGACGGCTAGCACAGATAGCTCGTGTAGCTTTGCGCGAAATTCAAAAACAAACAAACCGCTCGGAGTACCCTCTTAGACCTCAGTTTGAGACACAAACACTGACCTAAAACTATTTTAGTAGAGTTTGGGTCTCTCAATTTTTGTAAGCATAGTGGTTGCAAGTTATGTTGGCTGTTAAACAGCCAAGCTTTCCATTTATAAGCACCTGGAAAGTCAACAGTTCTGTTTAGTGATTATAAGTTGTGTGTTCTGTTTAACAGATCATCCTCCCTATTTATCGTTTATAAGATGAATTGCTCATTAAAGTTGTCAACAGAGACCACCTGTTGCTGATTGATGTTATTAACAAGACTACACGTCGTGAAACTCTTTCTAGGATTGAGTTGTATCTTGCGTTATATTTACGATTTAGAAATTCCTGAGTATTAGACCATATTAAGAAAGGTTCGTGACAGTTGCTGGACATTAAGGTGTGTCCGTTTTCTTATCTCTTACTATTAAGACATGTCTATACAACTTCAAGCTATTTTGTTGCTAACTGAACTTGTCATATAATTATCTGGAGATTATTTTTTTCCATACGTCAGTCCACAATTTTTAATTAACGTAGTTTCAGTGGTTCTTAAATTTTGTAACCTGAGAACCGATTTTAATTAAACAAAATAGTTCTGCGAATACCCTCAAAACATCGATGTTTTTTAATTTGAAATGAAAAAAAAACCCGTGCACGTGACAAACTGTATTTCAGAGTTAATTGATTTAATTTTATAAGTCTTGTTTTTTTGGCATGTTTACGATATTACTTGGGAGTCCTCTGTTTGAGAAACGCTGCATTATTATACACGTGACAGTGTTAGCCCTAACATGAAACACCTGGCTATGTTAGCCCTAACATGAAACGCCTGGCTATGTTAGGCCTAACATGAAACACTTGGTCATGTTACGCCACGCTGCAGTATTTTACTGTTTTGTGGAAGTGATCATTTTTTACGAAAGACCATTGGGGGGAGTCTATATGTGACACCAGAAATCCCCCTAAGTAGCCAGGGGAGCACAAAAGCTTTTGTTTTGCTTTTGATATTTGTAGTCAAAATAGTGTTCAGTTATTATAGTGTCAAGTATTACTGCAAAGTTTCTAGACATAACGCTGTACGTAATATCTTGTGATGAAAGTTTTATATCGGGTTACAAGTAAGCAACCAAATGTCCATCAAGGGTAAGAAAAAAAAACTCGTTACAAATGAAATAATGCGAAGTGAAAAATAAGATAAAATAAAAATGGCATCGTTTATTCCCAAAAGAAAAAATATACAGCATATTTAATATAAAAATATAATTATATTATTAAAAATAACCTCTGAATGCTAGGAAAGGAAAGTGTATGACTATATCTGCTATATCCAGCGCCGTCGAGGCCTTTCCTGGAATACCAGAAGCTGACATCAGACAAAGGCGGCTGGTTCTTGCTGAGTTAACAATCATTATCATCCACAATACGTATATACGTTGACGATAACATGTTACACTTGCTGTAAGTAAACAGTGTAATATAAAACTTATAAAATTGTACAGATTAGGGAGGCGTGGCGTAGTAGCTATTGTGAATAATCTCTAAATCCCGAGATTTATGGTTCATGGCTAGAAAAACGTGCCTCATATTGTTGGAGCCATGAATATACTACAATAGTGATGACCAATATCGGACAGATGAATGTAACTAAAAAGTTGGCGGGTGGTACTGTTGACAGACTGCCTTTCCTGTAGTATATGTATTAAAAAATAAGGGACGGCGGTCCACAGATAGTCCTTGTGTAGTTTAGCACGAAAATTCCGACAACGGACTTGCGTGATTAAGAACCACTTTGTAACACAGAAAATGTGGTGATAAAATGGTTATAATATGTAATACTTGGTGATACGAGTAACTAAAAGAGACGCGAATAAATTAATATTTGAAATACGTTCTTTGGACGGTACGCGCCAGTAGCAACTCTCTTTAAATTTCTGCTTTTAAAACAGTTGGTCACTTCTTCGTGATAAATATATGGAAGTTTAGCCACACCGTAACTGGGCTGATGTGGTGAGTGAAACATTCCAACCGGCGGACATGATTGTACAATAATAATAATACACTGCACAACCAGTGTAGCTTTCTTTTTCTGGGAAAAGAAAACTTAATTATGAGGTTTCCGGTGGAGCACTGTGACCTTTTCGTGACCCCTGATCATCAACAGAAATAAAGCAGTAAAAGGCCTCGTGCTTTTCAATAGAAGAAACTTTAGTTCTATAATTATCTCGTACAGTCAATAAACAGATGTCATGACTTACTGTGGATTGTAAAGTGTAAATATAGGTTACAGTTTCTTGTACACAAATAATAATAATTCTGTGTCAATGTGGTTGATATTTAAATGAGGTGTATGTGTGTTTTGTATGTATATCGAGTTTGTAAGATGACGTTTTTTTCTGTTAGACCTACGTCATTAACTGTCGTACAAAGTTAAATTTAACCCAAAGGGCTTTTTGTTGTTTTTGAATTTCGCGCAAAGCTACACGAGGGCTATCTGCACTAGCCGTTCCTAATTTAGCAGTGAAACACTAGAGGGCTATTTGTTGTTAACAGGTGCTTTGTGTATGCGTATCGTTGCATCCTAAACCTAACATGACTCAATCATTAACAGTTGCTAAAGCAAAACTGTTTTAGTGCACGGACGGATAAACATACGTTCACGTAATGATAATGCTAAGCCTTATTTTGAAAATGATGAAACATATAAATTAAAAATAATATAGAAATAGGATTGTTTGGTTGCAAAAATTTGGTAATAAATAATGTTAATTATGTATCTTGGAATTTTTGTTAACCTTGAATTATTGGTAAGTTTGTTATAGGTTCAAACATTTATAGCATTTGGAATGAACAACCTGCGGACTAATCCATATACTTTTTGTGTGCGTTATCATACGTATGATGTTAGTTTCGAATAAAACAGTACGTTAGTAGGTAATATACAACATCTTTCTAAGTTCTCATCCAAAATGTGGTATTTTCATTCTAAGATGAGTCAATTTTTACTGCCGAGACGTTCTTTGATACTGAGATGCATCGTCTTGATGTATAGTTGAGTCGTTTTTAGACACTTAAATGCGTTCGTTGTCTTTTGATGTTGGGACTGTACATTTCATGTTAGGCCCGACATGGCGAAGTGGATAAGGCGCTCGACTTGTAATCCGAGGGTCGCGGATTCGAATCATCGACACACCAAACATGCTCGCCTTTTCAGCCGTGGAGGTGTTGTAATATATCGATCAATCCCACTATTCGTTGGTAAAAGAGTAGCCCAACAGTTGACGGCGGGTGGTTATTATTAGCTACTTTCCCTCTAGTCTTACACTGCTAAATTAGGGACGGCTAGACCTGGTGTAACATTTGTGTGAATTTCAAAAGCCAACCAATTTTCAAGCGTTTCATTTGGTTTCAGTATCTTACAGATATGACGTGTTTTACAGTGATGTTTCATTTGGTTTCAGTATCTTACAGATATGACGTGTTTTTACAGTGATGTTTCATTTGGTTTCAGTATCTTACAGATATGACGTGTTTTACAGTGATGTTTCATATGGATTCAGTATCTTACAGATATGACGTGTTTTACAGTGATGTTTCATTTGGATTCAGTATCTTACAGATATGACGTGTTTTTACAGTGATGTTTCATTTGGATTCAGTATCTTACAGATATGACGTGTTTTACAGTGATGTTTCATTTGGATTCAGTATCTTACAGATATGACGTGTTTTACAGTGATGTTTCATTTGGATTCAGTATTTTACAGATATGACGTGTTTTACAGTGATGTTTCATTTGGATTCAGTATCTTACAGATATGACGTGTTTTACAGTGATGTTTCATTTGGATTCAGTATCTTACAGATATGACGTGTTTTTACAGTGATGTTTCATTTGGATTCAGTATCTTACAGATATGACGTGTTTTACAGTGATGTTTCATTTGGATTCAGTATCTTACAGATATGACGTGTTTTACAGTGATGTTTCATTTGGATTCAGTATCTTACAGATATGACGTGTTTTACAGTGATGTTTCATTTGGATTCAGTATCTTACAGATATGACGTGTTTTTACAGTGATGTTTCATTTGGATTCAGTATCTTACAGATATGACGTGTTTTTACAGTGATGTTTCATTTGGATTCAGTATTTTACAGATATGACGTGTTTTTACAGTGATGTTTCATTTGGTTTCAGTATCTTACGGAAATGACGTGTTTTTACAGTGATGTTTCATTTGGATTCAGTATCTTACAGATATGACGTGTTTTTACAGTGATGTTTCATTTGGATTCAGTATCTTACAGATATGACGTGTTTTTACAGTGATGTTTCATTTGGATTCAGTATCTTACAGATATGACGTGTTTTTACAGTGATGTTTCATTTGGTTTCAGTATCTTACAGATATGACGTGTTTACGGATATGACGTGTTTTTACGTGATAGCTCCGTTGGTGGTTCACGTGTTTGATTTTTAAATTTGAATATTTTACTGTATTTATTCCATAGCGACCTTTTTATTTCCATGTTCAAGTGCGTGTAATGTGTGTTAAGTACTCGGTGTTTCTCATTCAGTTCTAGTGTGTGTTAAGTACTCGGTGTTTCTCATTCATTTCTAATGTGTGTTAAGTACTCGGTGTTTCTCATTCAGTTCTAATGTGTGTTAAGTACTCGGTGTTTCTCATTCAGTTCTAATGTGTGTTAAGTACTCGGTGTTTCTCATTCAGTTCTAATGTGTGTTAAGTACTCGGTGTTTCTCATTCAGTTCTAATGTGTGTTAAGTACTCGGTGTTTCTCATTCAGTTCTAATGTGTGTTAAGCACTCGGTGTTTCTCATTCAGTTCTAATGTGTGTTAAGCACTCGGTGTTTCTCATTCATTTCTAATGTGTGTTAAGCACTCGGTGTTTCTCATCCAGTTCTAATGTGTGTTAAGCACTCGGTGTTTCTCATTCAGTTCTAATGTGTGTTAAGCACTCGGTGTTTCTCATTCCAGTTCTAATGTGTGTTAAGCACCGGTGTTTGTCATTCCAGTTCTAATATGCGTTAAGCACTCGGTGTTTCTCATTCATTTCTAATGTGTGTTAAGTACTCGGTGTTTGTCATTCCAGTTCTAATGTGTGTTAAGCACTCGGTGTTTGTCATTCATTTCTAGTGTGTGTTAAGCACTCGGTGTTTCTCATTCAGTTCTAATGTATGTTAAGTACTCGGTGTTTCTCATTCATTTCTAGTGTGTGTTAAGTACTCGGTGTTTGTCATTCAGTTCTAATGTGTGTTAAGTACTCGGTGTTTGTCATTCAGTTCTAATGTGTGTTAAGTACTCGGTGTTTGTCATTCAGTTCTAATGTGTGTTAAGTACTCGGTGTTTGTCATTCAGTTCTAATGTGTGTTAAGTACTCGGTGTTTGTCATTCAGTTCTAGTGTGTGTTAAGTACTCGGTGTTTGTCATTCCAGTTCTAATGTGTGTTAAGTACTCGGTGTTTCTCATTCAGTTCTAATGTGTGTTAAGTACTCGGTGTTTCTCATTCATTTCTAATGTGTGTTAAGTACTCGGTGTTTCTCATTCAGTTCTAATGTGTGTTAAGCACTCGGTGTTTCATTCAGTTCTAATGTGTGTTAAGCACTCGGTGTTTCTCATCCAGTTCTAATGTGTGTTAAGCACTCGGTGTTTCTCATCCAGTTCTAATGTGTGTTAAGCACTCGGTGTTTCTCATTCAGTTCTAATGTGTGTTAAGCACTCGGTGTTTCTCATTCAGTTCTAATGTGTGTTAAGCACTCGGTGTTTCTCATTCAGTTCTAATGTGTGTTAAGCACTCGGTGTTTGTCATTCAGTTCTAATGTGTGTTAAGCACTCGGTGTTTCTCATTCAGTTCTAGTGTGTGTTAAGCACTCGGTGTTTGTCATTCATTTCTAGTGTGTGTTAAGCACTCGGTGTTTCTCATCCAGTTCTAATGTGTGTTAAGCACTCGGTGTTTCTCATCCAGTTCTAATGTGTGTTAAGCACTCGGTGTTTCTCATTCAGTTCTAGTGTGTGTTAAGCACTCGGTGTTTCTCATTCAGTTCTAATGTGTGTTAAGTACTCGGTGTTTCTCATTCAGTTCTAATGTGTGTTAAGCACTCGGTGTTTCTCATCCAGTTCTAATGTGTGTTAAGTACTCGGTGTTTCTCATTCAGTTCTAATGTGTGTTAAGTACTCGGTGTTTCTCATTCAGTTCTAATGTGTGTTAAGTACTCGGTGTTTGTCATTCAGTTCTAATGTGTGTTAAGTACTCGGTGTTTGTCATTCAGTTCTAATGTGTGTTAAGTACTCGGTGTTTCTCATCCAGTTCTAATGTGTGTTAAGCACTCGGTGTTTCTCATTCAGTTCTAATGTGTGTTAAGCACTCGGTGTTTCTCATTCAGTTCTAATGTGTGTTAAGTACTCGGTGTTTCTCATTCATTTCTAATGTGTGTTAAGTACTCGGTGTTTCTCATTCAGTTCTAATGTGTGTTAAGTACTCGGTGTTTCTCATTCAGTTCTAATGTGTGTTAAGTACTCGGTGTTTCTCATTCATTTCTAATGTGTGTTAAGTACTCGGTGTTTCTCATTTATTTCTAGTGTGTGTTAAGTACTCGGTGTTAATCATTCATTTATAATGTGTGTTAAGTACTCGGTGTTTCTCATTCTCATAGGGGGAGGGACCAAGTTATTTCTGTTTTTATCAGTTAAAGTTTCTCATGCTTCATTGCAGGTTGAATTTAATTATTAGGCTTACGTGTTTCACAATCCGTTTACAGAAAGCATCTGTCATTTTATGAGACTCAAACATTTTTGTCTCTTTATTTTCAGGAAAAGGTTTTGAGCCAGTTCCCCACTCTACGCCTATTGGTTACGTTGTCTCTCCATATCCACACCCGAATGGCACCATTGGACCATCGTCAATGGTAACGTACGGTCTTTATTTGTTCGATTTTAGATCGAATATGTTATAAGAATATCGCGAACACATAACTTAGGAAGGTATTTCACTTAAATATAACATATTTAAATAACCCGTATCACTGAAAACAAACCAATATATACATTACATTCACCGAAGGATAAAGGTATGGTGATTTCTTAATGAAAAACAGGGCTAGAAACGTGCGTGTAGGCATACCAGTTACTGCCTTAGTAACACGCATCTCTAATTATGCCTAACGGGAATTTAATTGAAACAGATTTCAATGATTACCTTGGTAACCACATGTTCATAGTTTTCACGAATAAATAGATAAGACCGGTGTAACTGAGTAGAACACAGTCAGAGAAAGATATACGGAAAGAGATAAATGTATAATTTCAATTGTATTCGTTTTGTTAACTACAGTTGTTAGAGTTGTGTCAGTAATCTGTGATGTTATACATTTGTGTTAGAGTGTTTTTGTTACAGTTTGAAAGTTATGCGTGAGTGGTGGAAAGTGTTAAACATGTAAATATACCCTATGTTATGTATGAAACATGTAAATATACCCTATGTTATGTATGAAACATGGAAATATACCCTATGTTATGTATTAAACATGTAAATATACCCTATGTTATGTATTCTTGTTACACATAAATAAATATATTTAACATATATATGTTAACATATGTATGTCTAATACGTACAAATATATTTATGTTTGTATGATCTACACCAGAATTCACAATGTTTTATGTAAAGTTGTCATACATGAAACTTTAACACTTGGAATATAGATTTTAATACGGAAATAATTATTGGAGTAAACGCCATGTTTGTTTTATATTATATATTATAAATCTCACACTCAAGCACGCATGTCAGTAAGTATCATGACAACTGTGAAACCCTAATGTGGCGGTAACTCATTATTTCTAATGGCTACGTAACTGTGACAGTGAGGAAGTGATTCTCTGTTTTACAAAGGTGGATATTTTGTTTCATTTCGATACACAGAATGACATGTGATAAAAATGATACAAACCTTGTTATTTTGTGTTTTATGATTTCTTTAGTTTGGGACAAGTTGTTATTATATTCTCAGTTCTGTAGTTTATGACCAGTGTCCATAGGCTTCGAAGATATTCTATAAAAGTGCAGATAGGCTTAGCGTCAAAATCGTTCCTACTTCTCAAAATAACTTCTTTTATTTAACCTGAAAAATTAGGCACTTTGGTGTTCCTTAGAAAACAACAAACAAACTACAAAACAATGTAAACATTTAAAATGTAGGTAAGTCAACATGCGTCTAATATCTTCCACCAAGTAAAATTTTTGTACGTGTAACTTTATTTTCTACTAAATTCGTTGGTCGAGTGTGGTTTAGCGATTAGCATGTCAGTCTGCGTGTGGAAAGGTCCAAGGTTCGACCCCGAAATATGACGCAGAAGACACCCCGTACCGTGAGATGTAATAAAAGTGACACCCATTCTCTTTATTTCTTTAACAGACGTAGCTGTTACTGACCAGTTACATTCTCTTTGGTCATCAGTTCCAGGTTAGGGATAGCTTGTCCCAATTTATGTTTTTTTGTCCCATTTACCACCTAGGGTATATATCATTCGGATCGAAAACAATAATGTGTTACATTGTAGACGTTCCTCTCAGTACAAATCAATTCATTCTAAAAATGGAAGTCTTACTCAACGTTTACAACTGTGAAAGGATAGAACAGGAACTTTAATCGGCGAAATATGTATTTAATTAATTCAATAATTTGTAATGTCATACGTAACACTAAAACATTATGAGCAGAAATAACAAAGAACACTACCATAGTTTTACCATGTATGAAAGTTCGGTTTTTTAGATACTGTAGACATTTTGCGATAGTTTTGTCGATACACAACATGTTTATGATCCGGAGTAGTTTTGTCAGAAATGTACGTACTGTCAACTTAATAACCTCCTTTTTATCACGTCTATTACACTGAGTTGTTCAATAACGTTGTGATAATGGGGATTTTAACATTTATACTCGCTGCTATCAATAAGTACTTTTGTTTGAGTGGGTCACATATGACCTTCACTTTGGTATTTGAAGGCTTTTGTTTGTTTCAAAGTTTCACACAAAGCTACAGAAGAGGTAGCTACACATAACTGCCCCTAATTTTGAGCTGATAGTTTGACATTATTTAATTTGACTTTTTAATCTTTTGGCCTGGCATAACCCGGTGATTAAGTCCTTGGTTAGGGCCCTGACTTGGCGTGGGAGTTGAGATGCTTGACTCTGAGAATCGGGGGTTCTAATCCCCGTTACACCAAACATGTTTGTTCTTTCAGTCGTGGGGAAGTCATAGTAACGGTTAGTTCCACTGTTTGTTTATAAAAGAGTATCCCAAGGGTTGGCAGTGAATGGTGTTAATTAGCTACCGTCCTACTATCACACCAGTTTCAGGGAAGGCTGGCATATAGATAGCTCTCCAGTATCTTTGCTCGAATATTCAAAATAAAACAATCAAATAGATGTTATTTGTTTTTGATTCAGCACAAACCTCCACAGGGGCTCTCTTATCTTCACGAGCTGTTTCTAGTTTTGAATTTGGGGAAACTCGGGAGAAAGAGTTTAGTCAGTAACACTTATTGTCCACTGTTTAGTCAGTAGCACTTATTGTTCACTGTTTAGTCAGTAGCACTTATTGTTCACTGTTTAGTCAGTAGCACTTATTGTTCACTGTTTAGTCAGTAACACTTATTGTCCACTGTTTATTCAGTAACACTCATTTTCCGCTGTTTATTTAGTAACACTTATAGACCACACTTTATTCAGTAACACTTATTGTCCACTGTTTAGTCAATAACACTTATTGTTCACTGTTTAGTCAGTAGCACTTATTGTTCACTGTTTGGTCAGAAACACTCGTTGTCCACTGTTTATTCAGTAACACTTATAGACCACACTTTAGTCAATAACACTTATTGTTCACTGTTTAGTCAGTAACGCTCATTGTCCTCTGTTTAGTCAGTAACACTCATTGTCCACTGTTTAGTCAGTAGCACTCATTGTCCACTGTTTATTCAGTAACACTCATTGTCCACTGTTTATTCAGTAACACTCATTGTCCACTGGCATACGATAGTGGTATTTGTAACACAGGGTCTTAAAGTGCGTAGTGACAACGGGCCACTCTCTAGATTCAATATCCAGGTCACTAACTGTTATTCTACGTAGTGTTAATGCTTTACGTTGTAAGAGGTGCACGGATGTCTGTCTGTAAGTGACAATTATACATGTATTTCAGTGCTATTATATGCGATTATATGCATTTGAACATTTATATTTTACACTTCCCGTGTTATCACGATTTACTGACTTCATGTTTTATCTTGTAACAATACCATTATTTTATTTCAGAGAAATGTGACACCGTAGTAGTTGAGAGAGACTGCAGTATGTGTTTGACATTTTTTTCATCATTTGATATGTCACCTAGGCTTACATTACAGATCGGGTTTCTATACACGTGGTGTGTACAGCATAGGTAACCCATTATGTAACTTTGCTCGTATCAAAAAGTGATGAAATGTGTCCGACCCAGTTATGATAAACAAGGACGATGTATTGTATAATGATAAATTGTTCATGCTGTCCCGTACCTAGTTTTTTTAAGCAGGTTGTTGTGAAGTTAAATGCGTATATGACTGGACTACTTCTGTTAAGGTGCGTGTTTCAGCTGATAACACAGTTTCTTATCACATAACACCTGTAGTTTTCTGTTCTTGTTTTTTATCACGTTGGTACTTTGTCATAAGTTGTCATGTGTCTTTGATGACCAAAAATATATTAATAATTTTAAAATAAGATGGTCAAACGTTCGTAGTTACCGCAACTATTAACACAGTTCTTGACCAGCGATAAAGTGTGGTTATTATTCAACAATATCCACTTTGATATAACGACTTATGTTGTATGGCTGAAGAAATTACGTTTTCTGCGTATGAGGGCGCAACAGTGCATGAATCAGGTAGAGCGGAGACAGAACAAATTAAACGGTCTAACTGTGCTAGCTGATTTATTATTTACAAATAGTCGCCAGAACCTAAAATTATATGTATGTTCTCCTAATCTGGTTCATTTTACTATAAAACTGCTTTTACCAGGTTCTAAACTCAAATAGTCTTCCCCCGGTGTTTTATCGACAAGTTCATAGGCTTATAACGCTGAAATTCGAGTTTCGATACCCGCAATGACGTAACACAGGTAACCTGTAGCGTAACTTTGTGCTAAACTAATGTTGGCCTTTTCCGTTGATGCTGTGCCCGTTTTATCCACTCCAAGAAGTTTGCCAAGTGATTTACTAATATTCTTTGATAATAACCACTTTAATCCAATAAAATTATAATTAAGAATATATGACGTCAAAACAAATAAACTAATTACTAAAGTTAACTCACGTTCTGGTATGTTGTGACTTAAATCAAATTGGTAAAGAATGTAGAACGCTATAATCTTACCCTGATTCCTACAGTAACAGCTGTTGTAAATGTGGTGGCGAGAAACCCACCTGAGGTAACAATGCATCTCAAGACAGCTGTTATTGGTGTTAAAACATTAATTAAAATAAAGTACAGAACACCATTCAGATTTGTTAGTTTGATTTGTATCGACCTTCTTAGGTCATCTTCAGGTCAAAACGTTGTTCTCTACTTTATTGTAATAAAAGTATTAATACCCATACTAGCTGTCTTAAGATACATTGATTTGTAAATGAAAATGTAATCACAAATCAGTCGGGACGGTAGAGCCTTGGTATAATCGATAGGTCTCTTCGGTTGCGGATTTAACGGATATGATGTGTAAATACTTATTGATAGTCTACAAATTGTAAATTCTGAGAGCAGGAGTGATGATTTCACATCGTCCGCCGCCCCTGACAATGATTTTTAACATGACCTGTTTTACAAGTAGATTAATTTTTTTTTCCAACGTTGTATGTTCTACTGATAATAAGTACTTAGAGTAGACTCCTAGGGAGCCATGACAGCTCCTTAAAGCTCTGAACTGCCAAAACCCAGTAAGTATACACGAACAGTTAAAAATGCGTACATCAAACGAAGACTATGAAAACAATTATTAATATCACTTTAACTGACAGGTCATGTACATAGCAACAAACATATCTAAGAAAAGAGGCTGGGAAGCATGCCAGCCAGCATCAGTAGTAAATACGATTATTTTCTCCGTGGGGTGCACGAACAGCAAGGATTCCAAGGGTTGAGCCTACAGCACAACTGTGGGAGGGGTGTGTCGTAGAAGGAAAACCAGAAAGGATGAATAAATGAACTCCAGAATAAGTTTACTTTGACATTTCCCTATAATAAAGACAAGTTTCCAACCATGTCATTGTACTTTAGTTGTTGTTGTTCTCATGTCATTGTACTTTAGTTGTTGTTGTTCTCTTGTCATTGTACTTTAGTTGTTGTTGTTCTCACGTCATTGTACTATAGTTGTTGTAGTTCTCATGTCATTGTACTTTAGTTGTTGTTGTTCTCGAGTTAGCAGATACTTTTCCTGATGACCCTTCACATCTAAAGTTGTGGACCTAGAGCGACATTTAACCTTAATACGTCCCTGGGTATTCTTAAGTTGCAATTATGAAATATTAAGAACAAAAAAATACTGGTATGGTTAAGTGGTTATGGTGCAACCCGAGGGTTCCAGTGTTTAGATACAGCGAAACCAAATTAAATCACTTCTCCGAAACGGGAAATACCTCATTATTTTCACGTGTCACTCCAATACTTGAGAGTAGTCCTGAAGTCTCTGCAGTTCCATTATTGATAGGTTAGCAACTAGAAGTGATCTTATTATTAAATACATATGGATTATTTAGATTCCATTCGTTTTTATGTTTAGGACGATTATGCTGACATGCCTGTGATGAAGGACCGTATTTTGTTCTAAACATTCTTCAGTGTAGGCTATGAATAAGAAACACACACACACACACGAAGAATATTTTTGAGAATTATAGAACAGTTTTAAAAGCGGTCTAGTTTTTATTTGTCAAGACTTGTCCCTTCAGCTATGTGTTCAGGAAATACAATATCTGGGTTAGTTATCTTTACGCTAATTAAACGTTTTTAAAATCAGAATCTTTGTTTTATCTGACTTAGTAGGCTAATATTTTCGTATATTTATGAATATTTGAGTGATACTGAGTACTAGTAACACAATTCAGAGTTCAAAGGTTTCTTAGTTTAATTTGTTTAGGATTTATCGCAAAGCTAGACGAGGGCTCTGGTGGATAGTGTTCGAGCCGTGGAGCCATTGAAAGGTTAGTGACTCAATAGTTGTAGTGAGCTGCATGTAGTCCCGTACAACGAATGTCAAGTTGCTTGACGTGGTGAGTGGGGTCAACTTCACAGAGTCCGTGACCTTCTGACCGAAGTAAAAGTTTCAAAATATAAAATAGAAACGCGAATCAATGATACTTCAGCGTTACACGTCAAGTCGATAAAATTGTGAATGGTTTACTTTGAATTTCGCACAAAGCTACTCGAGGAATATCCGCGCAAGCCGGTCCTCATTTACCAGTAATAAACTAGAGGGAAGGCAACTAATCAACACCATCCATTTACCAGTAATAACCTAGAGGGAAGGCAACTAATCAACACCATCCATTTACCAGTAATAAACTAGAGGGAAGGCAACTAATCAACACCATCCATTTACCAGTAATAAACTAGAGGGAAGGCAACTAATCAACACCATCCATTTACCAGTAATAAACTAGAGGGAAGGCAACTAATCAACACCATCCATTTACCAGTAATAAACTAGAGGGAAGGCAACTAATCAACACCATCCAGTTACCAGTAATAAACTAGAGGAAGGCAACTAATCAACACCATCCATTTACCAGTAATAAACTAGAGGGAAGGCAACTAATCAACACCATCCATTTACCAGTAATAACCTAGAGGGAAGGCAACTAATCAACACCATCCATTTACCAGTAATAAACTGGAGGAAGGCAACTAATCAACACCATCCATTTACCAGTAATAACCTAGAGGGAAGGCAACTAATCAACACCATCCATTTACCAGTAATAACCTAGAGGGAAGGCAACTAATCAACACCATCCATTTACCAGTAATAAACTAGAGGGAAGGCAACTAATCAACACCATCCATTTACCAGTAATAAACTAGAGGGAAGGCAACTAATCAACACCATCCATTTACCAGTAATAACCTAGAGGGAAGGCAACTAATCAACACCATCCATTTACCAGTAATAAACTGGATGGAAGGCAACTAATCAACACCATCCATTTACCAGTAATAACCTAGAGGGAAGGCAACTAATCAACACCATCCATTTACCAGTAATAACCTAGAGGGAAGGCAACTAATCAACACCATCCATTTACCAGTAATAAACTAGAGGGAAGGCAACTAATCAACACCATCCATTTACCAGTAATAAACTAGAGGGAAGGCAACTAATCAACACCATCCATTTACCAGTAATAAACTAGAGGGAAGGCAACTAATCAACACCATCCATTTACCAGTAATAAACTAGAGGGAAGGCAACTAATCAACACCATCCATTTACCAGTAATAACCTAGAGGGCAGGCAACTAATCAACACCATCCATTTACCAGTAATAAACTAGAGGGAAGGCAACTAATCAACACCATCCATTTACCAGTAATAACCTAGAGGGAAGGCAACTAATCAACACCATCCATTTACCAGTAATAACCTAGAGGGAAGGCAACTAATCAACACCATCCATTTACCAGTAATAAACTAGAGGGAAGGCAACTAATCAACACCATCCATTTACCAGTAATAAACTAGAGGGAAGGCAACTAATCAACACCATCCATTTACCAGTAATAAACTAGAGGGAAGGCAACTAATCAACACCATCCATTTACCAGTAATAAACTAGAGGGAAGGCAACTAATCAACACCATCCATTTACCAGTAATAACCTAGAGGGAAGGCAACTAATCAACACCATCCATTTACCAGTAATAAACTAGAGGGAAGGCAACTAATCAACACCATCCATTTACCAGTAATAAACTAGAGGGAAGGCAACTAATCAACACCATCCATTTACCAGTAATAAACTAGAGGGAAGGCAACTAATCAACACCATCCATTTACCAGTAATAACCTAGAGGGAAGGCAACTAATCAACACCATCCATTTACCAGTAATAAACTAGAGGGAAGGCAACTAATCAACACCATCCATTTACCAGTAATAAACTAGAGGGAAGGCAACTAATCAACACCATCCATTTACCAGTAATAAACTAGAGGGAAGGCAACTAATCAACACCATCCATTTACCAGTAATAACCTAGAGGGAAGGCAACTAATCAACACCATCCATTTACCAGTAATAACCTAGAGGGAAGGCAACTAATCAACACCATCCATTTACCAGTAATAACCTAGAGGGAAGGCAACTAATCAACACCATCCATTTACCAGTAATAAACTAGAGGGAAGGCAACTAATCAACACCATCCATTTACCAGTAATAAACTAGAGGGAAGGCAACTAATCAACACCATCCATTTACCAGTAATAAACTGGAGGGAAGGCAACTAATCAACACCATCCATTTACCAGTAATAAACTAGAGGGAAGGCAACTAATCAACACCATCCATTTACCAGTAATAACCTAGAGGGAAGGCAACTAATCAACACCATCCATTTACCAGTAATAAACTGGAGGGAAGGCAACTAATCAACACCATCCATTTACCAGTAATAACCTAGAGGGAAGGCAACTAATCAACACCATCCATTTACCAGTAATAAACTGGATGGAAGGCAACTAATCAACACCATCCATTTACCAGTAATAACCTAGAGGGAAGGCAACTAATCAACACCATCCATTTACCAGTAATAACCTAGAGGGAAGGCAACTAATCAACACCATCCATTTACCAGTAATAAACTAGAGGGAAGGCAACTAATCAACACCATCCATTTACCAGTAATAAACTGGAGGGAAGGCAACTAATCAAGACCATCCATTTACCTGTAATAAACTGGAGGGAAGGCAACTAATCAACACCATCCATTTACCAGTAATAAACTAGAGGGAAGGCAACTAATCAACACCATCCAGTTACCAGTAATAAACTAGAGGGAAGGCAACTAATCAACACCATCCATTTACCAGTAATAACCTAGAGGGAAGGCAACTAATCAACACCATCCATTTACCAGTAATAAACTGGAGGGAAGGCAACTAATCAACACCATCCATTTACCAGTAATAACCTAGAGGGAAGGCAACTAATCAACACCATCCATTTACCAGTAATAACCTAGAGGGAAGGCAACTAATCAACACCATCCATTTACCAGTAATAAACTAGAGGGAAGGCAACTAATCAACACCATCCATTTACCAGTAATAAACCAGAGGGAAGGCAACTAATTATAACCATCCATTTACCAGTAATAAACTAGAGGGAAGGCAACTAATCATAACCATCCATTTACCAGTAATAAACTAGAGGGAAGGCAACTAATCAACACCATCCATTTACCAGTAATAAACTAGAGGGAAGGCAACTAATCAACACCATCCATTTACCAGTAATAAACTAGAGGGAAGGCAACTAATCAACACCATCCATTTACCAGTAATAAACTAGAGGGAAGGCAACTAATCATAACCATCCATTTACCAGTAATAAACTAGAGGGAAGGCAACTAATCAACACCATCCATTTACCAGTAATAAACTAGAGGGAAGGCAACTAATCAACACCATCCATTTACCAGTAATAAACTAGAGGGAAGGCAACTAATCAACACCATCCATTTACCAGTAATAAACTAGAGGGAAGGCAACTAATCAACACCATCCATTTACCAGTAATAAACTAGAGGGAAGGCAACTAATCAACACCATCCATTTACCAGTAATAAACTAGAGGGAAGGCAACTAATCAACACCATCCATTTACCAGTAATAAACTAGAGGGAAGGCAACTAATCAACACCATCCATTTACCAGTAATAACCTAGAGGGAAGGCAACTAATCAACACCATCCATTTACCAGTAATAAACTGGAGGGAAGGCAACTAATCAACACCATCCATTTACCAGTAATAAACTGGAGGGAAGGCAACTAATCAACACCATCCATTTACCAGTAATAACCTAGAGGGAAGGCAACTAATCAACACCATCCATTTACCAGTAATAAACTAGAGGGAAGGCAACTAATCAACACCATCCATTTACCAGTAATAAACCAGAGGGAAGGCAACTAATTATAACCATCCATTTACCAGTAATAAACTAGAGGGAAGGCAACTAATCATAACCATCCATTTACCAGTAATAAACTAGAGGGAAGGCAACTAATCAACACCATCCATTTACCAGTAATAAACTAGAGGGAAGGCAACTAATCAACACCATCCATTTACCAGTAATAAACTAGAGGGAAGGCAACTAATCATAACCATCCATTTACCAGTAATAAACTAGAGGGAATGGCAACTAATCAACACCATCCATTTACCAGTAATAAACTAGAGGGAAGGCAACTAATCAACACCATCCATTTACCAGTAATAAACTAGAGGGAAGGCAACTAATCAACACCATCCATTTACCAGTAATAAACTAGAGGGAAGGCAACTAATCAACACCATCCATTTACCAGTAATAAACTAGAGGGAAGGCAACTAATCAACACCATCCATTTACCAGTAATAAACTAGAGGGAAGGCAACTAATCAACACCATCCATTTACCAGTAATAAACTAGAGGGAAGGCAACTAATCAACACCATCCATTTACCAGTAATAAACTAGAGGGAAGGCAACTAATCAACACCATCCATTTACCAGTAATAAACTAGAGGGAAGGCAACTAATCAACACCATCCATTTACCAGTAATAAACTAGAGGGAAGGCAACTAATCAACACCATCCATTTACCAGTAATAAACTAGAGGGAAGGCAACTAATCAACACCATCCATTTACCAGTAATAAACTAGAGGGAAGGCAACTAATCAACACCATCCATTTACCAGTAATAAACTAGAGGGAAGGCAACTAATCATAACCATCCATTTACCAGTAATAAACTAGAGGGAAGGCAACTAATCAACACCATCCATTTACCAGTAATAAACTAGAGGGAAGGCAACTAATCAACACCATCCATTTACCAGTAATAAACTAGAGGGAAGGCAACTAATCAACACCATCCATTTACCAGTAATAAACTAGAGGGAAGGCAACTAATCAACACCATCCATTTACCAGTAATAAACTAGAGGGAAGGCAACTAATCAACACCATCCAACGCCAGGCTACTCTTTTACCATCAAACAGTGGGATTGATTTTATTTTTATAACGCCCATACCGCTGAAATGGCGAGTACGTTCGGTGTGATGGGGATTCGAATCCATGGTTCGCAAATTGCAAGACAAACGCCCTATCCACCTGCCCAACAAACGCCCTATTCACTTGCCCGTTAGAATCTCTTCACCGAACTATACCCACCCTATACAACACTGACATTAGTTAATAGAATCTGTTTTGTGGTGGATATTCAAGATCTTTATGAGTTAATGTATAGATAATTTTGTTTTCTACCACAATATCAGTTCCTATATCTAAGAATTTGGTGAAGTTTCACTTATTCTATGATTAAATCAAGTATTTTGCCCACTACAATCGTGTTAACGGACGAAGTGTAAGTTAAATATACTCGAGTTACAAACGAAACTAAAAACTGAAGTCGAGCAGTACATTAACTTGACATTTCTCGCCATCCACAGGTTTTGTGTAGAATTTTTATGAAGCTTCTCCGAAAGTAACTATAATCAAGATAACATTGGATTCAATCGTCTTGTGACCTTACTAAAGTAACTGTGTAATTAAATCATTCAAAGCTAACCCTAATCATAGTGATGGTATAATCGAATCATACGAAACTGACCTTCTTGATGGTGAAGTTTCTGTACACATAATGTAATAACTGAATTGTTACGGAACAAGAATTTCTTATTTTAAACCACCCTACAGAAGAATGTGCTCAAAATGTTACCACAATATCAGTATTGTCAAGGTAAAGTTAGTGCTCAAAATGTTACCACAATATCAGTATTGTCAAGGTAAAGTTAGTGCTCAAAATGTTACCACAATATCAGTATTGTCAAGGTAAAGTTAGTGCTCAAAATGTTACCACCATATCAGTATTGTCAAGGTAAAATTAGTGCTCAAAATGTTACCACAATATCAGTATTGTCAAGGTAAAGTTAGTGCTCAAAATGTTACCACAATATCAGTATTGTCAAGATAAAGTTAGTGCTTAAAATGTTACCACAATATCAGTATTGTCAAGGTAAAGTTAGTGCTCAAAATGTTACCACAATATCAGTATTGTCAAGGTAAAGTTAGTGCTCAAAATGTTACCACAATATCAGTATTGTCAAGGTAAAGTTAGTGCTCAAAATGTTACCACAATATCAGTATTGTCAAGATAAAGTTAGTGCTCAAAATGTTACCATCATATCAGTATTGTCAAGGTAAAGTTAGTGCTCAAAATATTACCACAATATCAGTATTGTCAAGGTAAAGTTAGTGCTCAAAATGTTACCACAATATCAGTATTGTCAAGGTAAAGTTAGTGCTCAAAATGTTACCACAATATCAGTATTGTCAAGGTAAAGTTAGTGCTCAAAATGTTACCACAATATCAGTATTGTCAAGGTAAAGTTAGTGCTCAAAATGTTACCATAATATCAGTATTGTCAAGGTAAAGTTAGTGCTCAAAATGTTACCACAATATCAGTATTGTCAAGGTAAAGTTAGTGCTTAAAATGTTACCACAATATCAGTATTGTCAAGGTAAAGTTAGTGCTCAAAATGTTACCACAATATCAGTATTGTCAAGGTAAAGTTAGTGCTCAAAATGTTACCACAATATCAGTATTGTCAAGGTAAAGTTAGTGCTCAAAATGTTACCACAATATCAGTATTGTCAAGGTAAAGTTAGTGCTCAAAATGTTACCACCATATCAGTATTGTCAAGGTAAAGTTAGTTCTTTAAGATAGAACGACTTCAAACTTATACCACAATGGTTTCCAAACTCGCATAAGAATAACTAACTTTGACACTTGGCTGTCGTTTCAAAATATGCCATCCCTCTAGTGGCACGGCAATATGTTTGTGGACTTAACAACGCCAGAAACCTGGCTTCGATACCTGTGTTGAGAAGAACACAGGTAGCCCATGGTGAAGCTTGGTACTTCAAACAAATAAGGCCTGGCATGGCCAGGTGGATAGGGCGCTCGACTCGTAATCTAAGGGTAGCGGGTTCGAATCCCCGTCACACCGAATGCGCTCGTAATTTCAGTGGTGTGGACGATATAAAGATACAGTCAATCCTACTGTTTGATGTTAAAAGAGTAGCCCAAATGTTGGCGGTGGGTGTTGTTGACTTGCTGCCTTCCCTCTAGTCTTACACTGCTAATTAGGGACGACTAGTGCAGATAGCCCTCGTGTAGCTTTGCATGAAAATTTAAAACAAACAAATTTTAAAATATTTCTGTATACATGGGAACTTTGAACCGCTTTTCCCGGTGAACAGAATGTGGATAACCTATTTTACAGCTTTACGTTTATTAACAGAATGTAGATAGCCTGTTATATAACTTTATGTGTATTATCAGAATGAAGACAACTTATTATATAACTTTATGTAGAATGTAGATAGCCTATTACATATGGGAAGGTAGCATGGATTGAAGTGTTATATTGGCAAGTCTTTCATTGTAAAGTGTTTAGTTCTTGTGTTTGTACGTAGGACATGGTAAAGTGTCGAGAATAAACAAAAACCTTTCAGTTTAACTGTAGCATAATTAACGTAACATAAAAGCAAATAGAACTTGTAATTATTCATATAAAGTGTTTGAAACATATTTTAATGTACTTTTTTTATTTTTATCAAAATCAGTTTTGCTGTATGTGAGGTCTGAGTCCTGCTTAGCTATTATGCTTTTACGTATTATGTAACCTAATTTCTTGGAATAAGTCGCTCAGATACTCAGCTGTAGGCTTGTGCACTTATACCGTTATAATTCGGGAATCGAATACAAAATTGTCAGTGCACTGTGCAACTCAACAGGAAAATCTTGCCCTACTTGTACCATTTGGAACGCGTCATTTTGCCCAAATAAGGCGATTTTTTATTTAAATATTAATTAATCGGTCACATAAATTTGAAGTGTTCTGGTAATCATGGTTAATGAAAATTACTTTTCTTTAGTTAATTAATTTCTAGGTAATTAATTAAGTTGCATTAATTAGTGAAGAAGTTCGGTATACTTCCTTAATCTACAGTTCTAGTTGTCTTGTTGCTGTAGGGACTTCTGTTCTAATTTAATTAAGTGAAAACAAAACCTACTAAAAGTGTGATTGTATAAATATGTACGTGGGGGACGTAACGTCTGAGATAATCTTTATATGATTGTCAGTGACAACTCTGTTATTGTTTGCATTTCTGGTGGTAAGTTAGCTTGGTATACAATACCGCCTGACTCGCTATCCATGATTTGTTTGTGATTCAATTCACAAAATATAAATTACTCACCATGCGAGTCTCTTTCAGTGGCACGGCGGAATATCTGCGGGCTTACAACGTTAGCATCTAGATTTTGATACTCGTGGTTAGCAGATCACACATAGCCCACTGTGTTTAACTTCAAACAAACATGCAAATCACCAGGCGAGCGGACTTACAACGTTAGAATCTGGGTTTCGATACACGTGGTGGGCAGAGAACAGAAAGCCCATTGTGTCGCTTTGTGCTAAGCTTCAAACAAATAAACAAACAAAAAATACCACGCGGAGTTAGAATAACAAGGACAACGCGGAGTCAGAATAACAAGGGTGCTTCCAGCTTTAAGAGACTCGTCAGACTTCGCCCCGTGATTCGGAATGGCGCCACTTCTTGGTTCAGCTCACTTGTTATGCAAGATCTTAGACGCCTATGGTAGATCATTTGAATATATAGATGGGCAGTTGTAATGTAACCCCCGTTTTAATGTTAATGCGTCACTCCTGGAGGAGAACGAACGTCTTTTGTCAGGTTTTGATGTTGGTTCTTGGAATATTGCAACGTCTTTTCTTGTCAGGTTTTGATGTTGGTTCTTGGAATATGCAACGTCTTTTCCTGTCAGGTTTTGATGTTGGTTCTTGGAATATTGCAACGTCTTTTCCTGTCAGGTTTTGATGTGATGTTGGTTCTTGGAATATTGCAACGTCTTTTCCTGTCAGGTTTTGATGTGATGTTGGTTCTTGGAATATTGCAATGTCTTTTATTGTCAGGTTTTGATGTTGGTTCTTGGAATATTGCAACGTCTTTTATTGTCAGGTTTTGATGTTGGTTCTTGGAATATTGCAACGTCTTTTCTTGTCAGGTTTTGATGTTGGTTTTTGGAATATTGCAACGTCTTTTCCTGTCAGGTTTTGATGTTGGTTCTTGGAATATGCAACGTCTTTTCCTGTCAGGTTTTGATGTTGGTTCTTGGAATATTGCAACGTCTTTTCCTGTCAGGTTTTGATGTTGGTTCTTGGAATATTGCAACGTCTTTTCTTGTCAGGTTTTGATGTTGGTTCTTGGAATATTTCAACGTCATTTCCTGTCAGGTTTTGATGTGGGTTTTTAACGTTTCCCCAGAAGATAAGCCTATTTGTATTAAGTACAGAGGACGTCACATCCATTGAAACTTATTTAATTTGCAGTCCTTTAGAAACTTGAACTTGTCTTCTGTTTGACTGTCAGGTTCCCTAGAGTGAAGTGTGTATTACTGCTCCACAATTTCAAAGATTATTGATTACTCGCGAAAGTGAAGACGTAAAATGAACTACAGAGGTGAAAGTGACGGAGAAATGGGATACTAAATTTGCGAATACAGTTACAGTAATATGAATAGACGAATAACCAATTAAACGTGTCTTTGTTATATCTACTTAGAGCAAGAGAAAGTATCTGGTGGAGAATACTAGAAGTTAGGGACTGTAGGCCCTCTGTCGTAAAACAACAACACTGGTTATAGGTAGTGTATTTAAACCAATTTAAGTGACAGTTGGTATACTGTCGATTGGGCAAAGCACATAACTCATTATGTATATTTGTACTTTATAACAAACAACAACATTTGGTGGTTTTATGTATTTGTGTGATGAAACATGTTTGACTTGGTTTATTAATAAACAATTGTTAAATTTGAAAGAGTGTCTGTGTCGTAGAGGTCAAATGTGACGTTATTCTCGAACCCAAATTGAATTAGTTTTACTATATGGTGAAGCAAAATAGTGATGTTATTTGTAGGTAACACTAGAACGAATATTTGAGGTAATACATGCAGTATGTTTTCCAGATAATTTAAAATAATATTACCAGATTCACAGATAATAAAACAAACGAGATCCGCCATGGCCAGGTGGTTAGGGCGCTTGACTCGTTATCTGTGGGTTCGAAATCCCGTCCAACAAAACATGCGTTTTCAGCCGTGTATCGTTATAATGTCACGGGCAATCCCACTATTTGTTGCTAAAACTGTTGGCGACAGGTGGTGATGACTAGCTGCCTTCCCTCTACTCTTTCATCACTAAATTAGGGACGGCTAGCGGAGATAACCCTCGTGTAGCTTTGTGCGAAATCCAAAACAAACAAGTAAACTTAATGAAAAACAGTTATAATAGTTAACCCTAAATTTACCGAGTGGTTTACGTACATTTCGTCATATTTAATAATTATTATTATTTTACCTATTACAACTCCAGGTCTGAAAGATTAACAAATTAAAAATATTACTTATGTTTTAAATACACAAATAATTAGTAGTTATTGGACTCTCTGCAGTATTAGTGGTTATTCTGTTAATTTGTGTTGCGACTTGTATGTTATTATATAGTAATATTGTTACTTAGAGTTATGAAATCTAGTCCAAGCGTACTGTTGAAGATATTTTTTGAAAAATAAGTGGAACCCGCCGAACATTATATGGTTAAGCGCAGCACATTTTACATGTTATTACATTTAGATAAGTCATACAAAGACTTGCCGCTGTATGCTCTATGTATAGTGAAGGATTTATTTATCTATTGTACAGAGGTCCTTTTGAAGGAATGCCGTAAAGCGGATAATGAGACACTTTTATCTATGTAATTTTCTTGTATAAGTAAGTTTGGCAAGAACTATCTTTCTGTAATAACTAGAGAAAGGTTGAAGCTTCCTAAAGAAGTAATCTCTCATACGTACCGCCTATTAATAGACTCATGGTTGATATTGTATAATTATGTGTTCAAAATAAATAGAAAATGTGGTTGTGAATGTCTTTCAATAGCCTCAAAGAGATTCGTTAATGTTCCTGTCAACACTCGTTCTCTGTGCACGTTAAAACACTTTGCTGTTATGTGTTATTTATTATAATATTACTTTCAACACTCGTTCTCTGTGCAGGTTAAAACACTTTGCTGTTATGTGTTATTTATTATAATATTACTTTCAACACTCGTTCTCTGTGTAGGTTAAAACACTTTGCTGCTATGTGTTATTTATTATAATATTACTTTCAACACTCGTTCTCTGTGCAGGTTAAAACACTTTGCTGTTATGTGTTATTTATTATAATATTACTTTCAACACTCGTTCTCTGTGCAGGTTAAAACACTTTGCTGCTATGTGTTATTTATTATAATATTACTTTCAACACTCGTTCTCTGTGCAGGTTAAAACACTTTGCTGCTATGTGTTATTTATTATAATATTACTTTCAACACTCGTTCTCTGTGCAGGTTAAAACACTTTGCTGCTATGTGTTATTTATTATAATATTACTTTCAACACTCGTTCTCTGTGTAGGTTAAAACACTTTGCTGCTATGTGTTATTTATTATAATATTACTTTCAACACTCGTTCTCTGTGCAGGTTAAAACACTTTGCTGTTATGTGTTATTTATTATAATATTACTTTCAACACTCGTTCTCTGTGTAGGTTAAAACACTTTGCTGCTATGTGTTATTTATTATAATATTACTTTTAACACTCGTTCTCTGTGCAGGTTAAAACACTTTGCTGCTATGTGTCTAATGCCCGATTTTAGGTTCAGAAAAAGAGAAAGGATTTCAAATGCTTTTAATTTTATTTAATCAGTAATATATGTTCCATTATTATTAATTATTTCCTGCCAACGATTCACAAACTTCTGAATGACACTTCTATAAAATTCTTGGGGTTTAGTGGAATGTAGAGATGGTAGTTTTGACATCTTCATGTGTTACAAGCTGTTTTCCATCAAGATAGTTCTGTAAACTTCACAATAGATGATAATCAGATGGGACAAGGTCTGGAGAATAAGGAGGATGTGGAAGTTTTCCCAGTTTAGATCTTCAGTCTTTACAGATGTGATCCTTACTGTATGAGGTTGTACATTATCCTGGTGTAACACAACATACTGTATGGGGCTGTACATTATCCTGGTGTAACACAACATACTGTATGGGGCTGTACATTATCCTGGTGTAACACAACATGCTGCATGGGGCTGTACATTATCCTGGTGTAACACAACATACTGTATGGGGCCGTGCATTATCCTGGTGTAACACAACATGCTGTATGGGGCCGTGCATTATCCTGGTGTAACACAACACCTTTATGGTTGATCAAAGTAGGTCTCTTTCCTTTCAGTGCAACATTGACGCGCTCTGACTGTTGACAATAGAAGTCTGATGTAATCGTTATATTGAGTGTTAGCAACTCAAAGTGGATTACACCGACAATATCCCACCAAACGCTTAACAAGACTTTCCTAGGGTGGAGGTCCATTTTGGGCTGTGCTTTAGCCAGTTTACCTGCACTGATCCATTGTCTGAACCGCTTAGCATTTATATAAAATATCTATTTTTTCATCTCCAGTCACTAACCTGCCCAAAAAAGGTGAGTTACGTTCACGAGAGTGCAGAAAAGTGCAAATGTCCACTCTTGCTCTAAGGTTGGTTTGTGTCAAATCATGGAGAACCCATTTTCCAAGTTTCGACCTCTTCCCAGCTGTTTCAGATGACAATGAACTGTTGAATGGGTTGAATTAAGTTTCTAGTTCTTCAACTGTTACAGCACAATCTTCATCAAGTGCAAGTCATCATTAAACTCAACAGGATGATCTGGACATGGTGCATCACTTAAGTTGTGGTCACCTGATCTGAACTTCTGGAACCACCTACAACATTTACTTTCATTGAGAGACTCCGCACCATAAACTCCTTGAATGTTTCATGTAGTTTCTGCTGCATTATTGCCTTTTAGAAACTAATAAAACATTATATACCTAATGTGTTCCTCAGACACATCCATCTTCATAAGGGTTTATTTGATTAAAGATCTGAAAAACTGGAATTGGGTTACTTTGTTTTATTTGTCTGAACATTTTTATACATATCCTACTACATATTTTAGTTATTAAAACTTTCTACAAAGATATAAATGATGATTCACTTTGTGTATTAAATTTTCGGACATTACTTATGGGATGACCCGATACTTTGCTGCCACGTGTTATTTATAATGATATTCATTTCACCGCTCGTTCTTGTAATAGGTTAAAAGACGTTGCTGCTTATGTTTCATGTATAATAAATGTCAATTCGACTGTCTTCATGTCACAAATATACTTCGTTTAACTTTTAGTCCGGATAAGTTAATTTGACGAGTTTATCCAATAGAATTATGGGGTTACAGTAGGTCATGTTATAACCCGTTACATTTGGTTACTTGTGTAACTGGTACTTCTGTAGTCATAGTAAGTTGATGCTATAACCCAATATGTTTGTATTTACAATGAATTTACCCTCAAAACCAATTTCTAGTTACAGTAAGTTAACCCTGTAAGCTAGCATATTTCTAGTTACAGTAAGTTACTCTTGTAAGCAAGTACGTTTCTAGTTACAGTAAGTTACTCTTGTAAGCCAGTATGTTTCTTGTTACAGTAAATTAACCCTGTAAGCAAGTACGTTTCTAGTTACAGTAAGTTACTCTTGTAAGCCAGTATGTTTCTAGTTACAGTAAGTTACTCTTGTAAGCTAGTATGTTTCTAGTTACAGTAAGTTACCCTATAACCCAGTATGTTTCTAGTTACAGTAAGTTATCCCTGTAAGCCAGTATGTTTCTTGTTACAGTAAGTTACCCTATAACCCAGTATGTTTCTAGTTACAGTAAGTTATCCCTGTAAGCCAGTATGTTTCTTGTTACAGTAAGTTAACCCTATAACCCAGTATGTTTCTAGTTACAGTAAGTTACTCTTGTAAGCCAGTATGTTTCTTGTTACAGCAAATTAACCCTGTAAGCCAGTATGTTTCTAGTTACAGTAAGTTAATCCTTTAAGCCAGTATGTTTCTAGTTACAGTAAGTTATCCCTATAACCCAGTATGTTTCTAGTTACAGTAAGTTAACCCTATAACCTAGTAGGTTTCTAGTTACAGTAAGTTACTCTTGTAAGCCAGTATGTTTCTTGTTACAGTAAGTTAACCCTGTAAGCCAGTATGTTTCTAGTTACAGTGAGTTATCCCTATAACCCAGTATGTTTCTAGTTACAGTAAGTTAACCCTATAACCTAGTAGGTTTCTAGTTACAGTAAGTTACTCTTGTAAGCCAGTATGTTTCTTGTTACAGTAAGTTATCCCTGTAAGCCAGTATGTTTCTAGTTACAGTAAGTTAACCCTATAACCTAGTAGGTTTCTAGTTACAGTAAGTTACTCTTGTAAGCCAGTATGTTTCTTGTTACAGTAAGTTATCCCTGTAAGCCAGTATGTTTCTAGTTACAGTAAGTTAACCCTATAACCCAGTATGTTTCTAGTTACAGTAAGTTAACCCTATAACCCAGTATGTTTCTAGTTACAGTACGTTTATCTAGTAACCTGACATATCTGTAGTTTACTCACTCACTTTGAACGTCTGGAGTCGGCCGTGCTTGTAACCCGATATAGTTGAAGTTATAGGTGATAGTTTATTTATCAGTTAAATTGGACGTTTAATTTGTTTAAAATAATTACAGTTATTAAGTTAAGAAATATGAAGAAGGGTGTATTTAAATTAAGAACTAGTTGGTTCTGGTGGCGATCAAGACTTCAGTCTCAAGCTATGTTGTAGGAAGGAAGTGAACAAGACATTAACTACCAGTAAATAGGTTAGTACTAAACTACCACTGAGTGTGAAGATCTGTAGAATGAGATGGTACTGAACTACTACTGAGTGTGAATATCTGTAGAATGAGATGGTACTGAACTACTACTAAGTGTGAAGATCTGTAGAATGAGATGGTACTGAACTACTACTAAGTGTGAAGATCTGTAGAATGAGATGGTACTGAATTACTACTGAGTGTGAATATCTGTAGAATGAGATGGTACTAAACTACCACTGAGTGTGAAGATCTGTAGAATGAGATGGTACTGAACTACCACTGAGTATGAAGATCTGTAGAATGAGATGGTACTGAATTACTACTAAGTGTGAAGATCTGTAGAATGAGATGGTACTAAACTACTACTAAGTGTGAAGATCTGTAGAATGAGATGGTACTGAACTACTACTGAGTGTGAATATCTGTAGAATGAGATGGTACTGAATTACTACTAAGTGTGAAGATCTGTAGAATGAGATGGTACTAAACTACTACTAAGTGTGAAGATCTGTAGAATGAGATGGTACTGAACTACTACTGAGTGTGAATATCTGTAGAATGAGATGGTACTAAACTACCACTGAGTGTGAAGATCTGTAGAATGAGATGGTACTAAACTACTACTGAGTGTGAAGATCTGTAGAATGAGATGGTACTGAACTACTATTGAGTGTGAAGATCTGTAGAATGAGATGGTACTAAACTACCACTGAGTGTGAATATCTGTAGAATGAGATGGTACTGAACTACTACTGAGTGTGAAGATCTGTAGAATGAGATGGTACTGAACTACTACTGAGTGTGAATATCTGTAGAATGAGATGGTACTGAACTACTACTGAGTGTGAAGATCTGTAGAATGAGATGGTACTGAACTACCACTGAATGTGAAGATGTGTAGAATGAGATGGTAGTGAACTATAGGATCAGATGGTACTATACTTCCGCAGAGTGTGAGAATGGATAGAATTAGATGATACTTATGTTCCATCAAGTGTGAGGATAGATAGAATTAGATGATACTACTGTTCCATCAGGTGTGAGGATGGATAGAATTAGATGATACTACTGTTCCATCAGGTGTGAGGATGGATAGAATTAGATGATACTACTGTTCCATCAGGTGTGAGGATGGATAGAATTAGATGGTACTAATGTTCCATCAGGTGTGAGGATAGATAGAATTAGATGGTACTAATGTTCCATCAAGTGTGAGGATGGATAGAATTAGATGGTACTAATGTTCCATCAAGTGTGAGGATGGATAGAATTAGATGGTACTAATGTTCCATCAGGTGTGAGGATGGATAGAATTAGATGATACTACTGTTCCATCAGGTGTGAGGATGGATAGAATTAGATGGTACTAATGTTCCATCAGGTGTGAGGATGGATAGAAATAGATGGTACTAATGTTCCATCAAGTGTGAGGATGGATAGAATTAGATGGTACTAATGTTCCATCAAGTGTGAGGATGGATAGAATTAGATGGTACCAATGTTCCATCAAGTGTGAGGATGGATAGAATTAGATGATACTAATGTTACATCAAGTGTGAGGATGGATAGAATTAGATGGTACTAATGTTCCATCAGGTGTGAGGATGGACAAAGTCTAATGGTACAAAGTGTGAGTGAATTTATTTCCGTTGCTTGAATCACTCTCCAGTGTTTTAACCAGTAATGACGAGAAAACCCACTTGTAGAGAAAAATATATATGTAAAAACGGCTCATTTGGGTTGAGAAAATTTTTTTCTGTAGAGGAGCGAACAACGTTTCGACCTTCTTGGGTCATCGTCAGGTTCACAAACCTTGGTTCCAATCCTTCTTCCGTCAAACCTGACGATAACCCAAGAAGGTCGTAACGTTGTTCGCTCCTCTACAGAAAAAATTTTCTCAACCCAAACCAGCTGTTTTTTTATATATATATTTCTCCAGTGTGTTATTTTCATTCTAAAGAAACCTCAATATCTTTTCTTATAATCAAATGAACTTTTTAGCTCATAATGGATGCACTGGTCTTGCGTATACGTGATAGAATTGAGCTGAGGTGTTTTCGAAAGCTTTTATTCATGTGACTGGTATACAGACCAACTTTTGGTAATATTAATGACAGCGATGACAAAGTTAGCGTCCACAGAACGTCTTGCTTTTAAGGACGCAGAAAGTGTGTGGCTTACCTGTGTCTTCGTATCCCAGGGGGACATTCGTGCATGGTTTCCATGATGTGCGCAGCACAGCCTTGACATCAGGATTGTGTTAGTAACAGCCAGGGAAAGAAAAGCACCAGCTATTGATATGTGAGAATCGATATTACAATGAGATCGAAGTGGATTATATAGTAGTATAGAACACTTTTCTCGGCTTTTAATGTCTTATCACGGTAACTCTTGTTGCTTAATGTCTTATCATGGTAACTTGTTGCTTAATGTCTTATCATGGTAACTCTTGTTGCTTAATGTCTTATCATGGTAACTCTTGTTGCTTAATGTCTTATCATGGTAACTTGTTGCTTAATGTCTTATCATGGTAACTCTTGTTGCTTAATGTCTTATCATGGTAACTCTTGTTGCTTAATGTCTTATCATGGTAACTTGTTGCTTAATGTCTTATCATGGTAACTCTTGTTGCTTAATGTCTTATTGTATGGTAACTTGTTGCTTAATGTCTTGTCATGGTAACTCTTGTTGCTTAATGTCTTATTGTATGGTAACTTGTTGCTTAATGTCTTATCATGGTAACTTGTTGCTTAATGTCTTATCATGGTAACTCTTGTTGCTTAATGTCTTATCATGGTAACTCTTGTTGCTTAATGTCTTATCATGGTAACTTGTTGCTTAATGTCTTATCATGGTAACTCTTGTTGCTTAATGTCTTATCATGGTAACTCTTGTTGCTTAATGTCTTATCATGGTAACTTGTTGCTTAATGTCTTATCATGGTAACTCTTGTTGCTTAATGTCTTATTGTATGGTAACTTGTTGCTTAATGTCTTGTCATGGTAACTCTTGTTGCTTAATGTCTTATTGTATGGTAACTTGTTGCTTAATGTCTTATCATGGTAACTTGTTGCTTAATGTCTTATCATGGTAACTCTTGTTGCTTAATGTCTTGTCATGGTAACAATTATTCGTCTTACTTTTCATTTAAAGAATAAGAGACCAAATGATCTGGCCACCTGTTGGTCGAAAAACGTAATTTCATGACGTAATAGAACGATACAATGAAATCAGTATCTCCCAGTTAATTAACACTGTGATTGTTAAAAAATATCTTGGTGTTAATCGCTTCTGTGGATTACAAATCTGTTGGTGTTAATCGCTTCTGTGGATTACAAATCTGTTTGTGTTAATCGCTTCTGTGGATTACAAATCTGTTTGTGTTAATCGCTTCTGTGGATTACGTACCCACACGTAAATATTATTTCTTAAAATGTATTAAGAAACAGAAAGTCTAGAATGAAAGTTTACACCGATATCAGTACTGAGTTATATAACACGAAGTGATTCTAAGAACCCCTGACTGAAAACACAGAACAGTATGCTATATGCTACCCACGATACATGAGCTGTACATTCGTGATGAGTACACTGGTATGTGTTGTAAAACAAACACTCACTTGAATACATTCGTTCTCTGCACTTGTTATTTTATAACAGCAAATTAAAGTCATGTAAATAATAATTATTATCAAATTTAAGTGTTTTATACGAATCAGATTGTTAGGTAACAGTAGACAGCTCAGCACTTCGTATCTTAACACTGTTATTTATTTAAGTTTTTTTACAAATCATATTGTTAGGTAACAGTAGACAGCTCAGCACTTCCTATCTTAACACTGTTATTTATTTACATTTTTTTACAAATCATATTGTTTGGTAACAGTAGAGAGCTCAGTACTTCGTATCTTAACACTGTTATTTATTTAAGTTTTTTTACGCATCAGATTGTTTGGTAACAGTAGACAGCTCAGCACTTCGTATCTTGACACTGTTATTTATTTAAGTTTTTTTACAAATCAGATTGTTAGGTAACAGTAGACAGCACAGCACTTCGTATCTTAACACTGTTATTTATTTAAGTTTTTTTACGCATCAGATTGTTTGGTAACAGTAGACAGCTCAGCACTTCGTATCTTGACACTGTTATTTATTTAAGTTTTTTTACGCATCAGATTGTTTGGTAACAGTAGACAGCTCAGCACTTCGTATCTTACTGTTATTTATTTAAGTTTTTTTACGCATCAGATTGTTTGGTAACAGTAGAGAGCTCAGCACTTCGTATCTTAACACTGTTATTTATTGATAGTGTTTCATATTTTAATTAAAATCTGCCTTTACTGTCATTCACGAGAACTGGTCAGTGAGCAAGCTACTTTCCACGTAAAGTAACTTCAGTAATACATGAATTAATTCCTTCGTATCAGTGTAAGTCCTACAAGTAGATAACATTTACCTAACTCCACCAACTGGATAGAAATCATTTAAACAAACCCGGATCACTAGTGTGGAAGAAATCTTTACCTGTAACAAACAACTTAGTTATTAAAACTGAATAAAAACCATTAAAATGTAATTATGAAAAAAATGACGAATAGTTTTCAGTATTTATTAACTAGGTGATACTACACACACTTTACCGTGTAGTACAGACTTAGTTCCATGATACATGCTTACTGCAGTACAGATTTAGTTCCATGATACATGCTTACTGCAGTACAGACTTAGTTCCATGAAACATGCTCACTGCAGTACAGACTTAGTTCCATGAAACATGCTCACTGCAGTACAGACTTAGTTCCATGATACATGCTTACTGCAGTACAGACTTAGTTCCATGATACATGCTTACTGCAGTACAGACTTAGTTCCATGAAACATGCTTACTGTAGTACAGACTTAGTTCCATGATACATGCTCACTGTATTACAGACTTAGTTCCATGATACATGCTCACTGTAGTACAGACTTAGTTCCATGAAACATGCTCACTGTAGTACAGACTTAGTTCCATGAAACATGCTCGCTGTAGTACAGACTTAGTTCCATGAAACATGCTCGCTGTAGTACAGACTTAGTTCCATGAAACATGCTCCCTGTAGTACAGACTTAGTTCCATGAAACATGCTCACTGTAGTACAGACTTAGTTCCATGAAACATGCTTACTGTAGTACAGACTTAGTTCCATGAAACATGCTTACTGTAGTACAGACTTAGTTCCATGAAACATGCTCTCTGTAGTACAGACTTAGTTCCATGAAACATGCTCGCTGTAGTACAGACTTAGTTCCATGAAACATGCTCGCTGTAGTACAGACTTAGTTCCATGATACATGCTCACTGTAGTACAGACTTAGTTCCATGAAACATGCTCACTGTAGTACAGACTTAGTTCCATGAAACATGCTCACTGTAGTACACACTTAGTTCCATGAATCATGCTCCCTGTAGTACAGACTTAGTTCCATGAAACATGCTCGCTGTAGTACAGACTTAGTTCCATGATACATGCTCACTGTAGTACAGACTTAGTTCCATGAAACATGCTCACTGTAGTACAGACTTAGTTCCATGATACATGCTCGCTGTAGTACAGACTTAGTTCCATGAAACATGCTCGCTGTAGTACAGACTTAATTCCATGAAACATGCTCACTGTAGTACAGACTTAGTTCCATGAAACATGCTCACTGTAGTACAGACTTAGTTCCATGAAACATGCTTACTGTAGTACAGACTTAGTTCCATGAAACATGCTTACTGTAGTACAGACTTAGTTCCATGAAACATGCTCACTGTAGTACAGACTTAGTTCCATGAAACATGCTCACTGTAGTACAGACTTAGTTCCATGAAACATGCTCACTGTAGTACAGACTTAGTTCCATGATACATGCTCGCTGTAGTACAGACTTAGTTCCATGAAACATGCTTGCTGTAGTACAGACTTAGTTCCATGATACATGCTTACTGTAGTACAGACTTAGTTCCATGATACATGCTTACTGCAGTACAGACTTAGTTCCATGAATCATGCTCACTGCAGTACAGACTTAGTTCCATGAAACATGCTCGCTGCAGTACAGACTTAGTTCCATGAAACATGCTCGCTGCAGTACAGACTTAGTTCCATGATACATGCTCACTGTAGTACAGACTTAGTTCCATGATACATGCTTACTGTAGTACAGACTTAGTTCCATGATACATGCTTACTGCAGTACAGACTTAATTCCATGATACATGCTCGCTGTAGTACAGACTTAGTTCCATGAAACATTCTCGCTGTAGTACAGACTTAGTTCCATGAAACATGCTCGCTGTATTACAGACTTAGTTCCATGATACATGCTTACTGTAGTACAGACTTAGTTCCATGATACATGCTCGCTGTAGTACAGCTTTGGTTCGAAACCCTGTTTCATCAAATGTTATCATGTGATGGTCGATCCTACTGTTTCTAGATGAAAAGAGTAGCCCAAGGGTTGGCGGTAGGTGGTGTTAACCACTTGCCTTCCTCTTGTCCATCGCTTCAAAATTAGGGATGGCTACTGCAGATAGCCTTTGAGTACCTTTGTGCGAAACGTTAAAACCAAATATTTTGTACAATGTATACAAATTGTGTGTAAAATACATTTAGTACACAGTATAAACAGTATCTATTACTATGTTCATATAATAGTAGATTAGATTTTGTCACACCATATATACTGTGTGTAGACTCTCTGTTCATAAATTTATTAGCAATATCATGTTTACACAAAATACAGCAGTTTTAACACTCACAAGGTACATACTGTATCTACAACTTATTTAAATATACAGTTTTGAGACAGTGTATACAGCAAGTTTTACTAGTCAACTAGTCACTAGGTGCACACTGTGCCTACAACATATTTAAATATACAGTTTTGAGACAGTGTATACAGCAACTTTTACTAGTCACTAGGTGCACACTGTATCTACAACATATTTAAATATGCAGTTTTGAGACTGTATACACAGCAGCTTTTACTAGTCACTAGGTGCACACTGTGCCTAGAACATATTTAAATATACAGTTTTGAGACTGTGTATACAGCAAGTTTTACTAGTCACTAGGTGCACACTGATCCTACAACATATTTAAATATACAGTTTTGAGACAGTGTATACACCAAGTTTTACTAGTCACTAGGTGCACACTGTGCCTACAACATATTTAAATATACAGTTTTGAGACAGTGTATACACCAAGTTTTACTAGTCACTAGGTGCACACTGTGCCTACAACATATTTAAATATACAGTTTTGAGACAGTGTACTCAAAGAAGCTATATGTTTTCTGTTTCTTTTTCCTTGAAAGAAACATTTCAGTCACGAACATGAAATGAAATGGATGGTGATAGGTGGTTACCATGAATTAACATATTTACTGTGTGAGTTCCAACACCATCTTTGCTATCCGTATTATTTGTTAGAGACGCACCCTGTATTTATAATTCTAAATATTCGTGTAGGAATTATCATGTAACTAAACACCGACTCTCCTCTCCTAATAAAACTCTCCCTGACGGGTTTAACAGAAACCATCGGGTGCTCACCAAGTTGGATCAGTGGGTGATATTTGCGTGAGTGTTCAACTGTTCACCAAGACAGATTTATAGCACGATTAATGCTGTTCACGTGATAAAGGAGTCAGTCAGACGGACTGCCCCCGGGTAAAGCTAAAAAACACGTCACTTCAATGGAATCTTCGTTTGTAGTCAAGCCCGTTAAGTTTACGTGTCAAGTCCTGGAGTTTAGGGTTAGAGAAATCGTCATTACTAGGACGCCAGTCTCTAAACAAGTTAATGCTGGCAAAGATACCCGGAAATACCGGGCTTAAAAATGGTGCTCTAAATAGAAGACATCGTTTCTATATGTTGAATCGAAAGTGAACAGGTGCCAGATTCGCGCGCGCGACATTAAATGTCACTTTCGTCATTTTGTCGTTGTCTTCACGTGCTCCGATGGAGGCCTGCGTCACTCTAACCCCTTCTTCGAAGCAGTAAGACGGTAAAAAACAGAACAGCTGCCCAAACATTAGCCCAGTTCTTTAGTCTTGCAAACACGATTGGCTATATTAACTTTCTCCAAGTTATGAACTCTGTATTAAGGGCAAATGTTCATACAGTAGTTATAGTTCAAGGTCAAGAGATGTATGCGAACATGCTGTTTCATTTGCTACAAACTTTTTATTATTAAACACGGAACATTTCGTTGAAATAAATGTTAAACATGGTTCTACATGTGTGGCACACATATTAACAAGCTAATTTTATATCAGTTTCTCTTTTCAAACGACTAAAGAAGAGAGAAACACAGATATTTCTTTGTTGTAAATATTTTTATGAGTAATACAAAAAGTGTAATAAATTTGGTTCAGAGACAGAGCTAACCCATAGGAATAGAATAGCCAGTGCTTTTTTATCTTCAAGTTTATATATGTCACAAAATGTTATGTGAATTTGTAGATAATTATATATCGATGCGTTCAACAGAAATATTGTACTGAAAAACAACGACCAGGAACAAAAGTTGGGTGAGGACAGCTATGCTTTATGTACTGACGTACTGTTATACAACTGTGAGGACAGCTATGCTTTATGTACTGACGTACTGTTATACAAATATGAGGACAGCTATGCTTTATGTACTGACGTACTGTTATACAAATATGAGGACAGCTATGCTTTATGTACTGACGTACTGTTATACAACTGTGAGGACAGCTATGCTTTATGTACTGACGTACTGTTATACAACTGTGAGGACAGCTATGCTTTATGTACTGACGTACTGTTATACAACTGTGAGGACATTATGCTTTAGGTACTGACGTACTGTTATACAACTGTGAGGACAGCTATGCTTTATGTACTGACGTACTGTTATACAACTGTGAGGACAGCTATGCTTTATGTACTGACGTACTGTTATACAACTGTGAGGACATTATGCTTTATGTACTGACGTACTGTTATACAAATGTGAGGACAGCTATGCTTTATGTACTGACGTACTGTTATACAACTGTGAGGACAGCTATGCTTTATGTACTGACGTACTGTTATACAACTGTGAGGACAGCTATGCTTTATGTACTGACGTACTGTTATACAAATATGAGGACAGCTATGCTTTATGTACTGACGTACTGTTATACAAATATGAGGACAGCTATGCTTTATGTACTGACGTACTGTTATACAACTGTGAGGACAGCTATGCTTTATGTACTGACGTACTGTTATACAACTGTGAGGACAGCTATGCTTTATGTACTGACATACTGTTATACAACTGTGAGGACATTATGCTTTAGGTACTGACGTACTGTTATACAACTGTGAGGACAGCTATGCTTTATGTACTGACGTACTGTTATACAACTCTGAGGACAGCTATGCTTTATGTACTGACGTACTGTTATACAACTGTGAGGACATTATGCTTTATGTACTGACGTACTGTTATACAAATGTGAGGACAGCTATGCTTTATGTACTGACGTACTGTTATACAACTGTGAGGACAGCTATGCTTTATGTACTGACGTACTGTTATACAACTGTGAGGACAGCTATGCTTTATGTACTGACGTACTGTTATACAACTGTGAGGACATTATGCTTTATGTACTGACGTACTGTTATACAACTGTGAGGACATTATGCTTTATGTACTGACGTACTGTTATACAACTGTGAGGACAGCTATGCTTTATGTACTGACGTACTGTTATACAAATATGAGGACAGCTATGCTTTATGTACTGAAGTACTGTTATACAAATGTGAGGACAGCTATGCTTTATGTACTGACGTACTGTTATACAACTGTGAGGACAGCTATGCTTTATGTACTGACGTACTGTTATACAAATGTGAGGACAGCTATGTTTTATGTACTGACGTACTGTTATACAACTGTGAGGACAGCTATGCTTTATGTACTGACGTACTGTTATACAAATGTGAGGACAGCTATGCTTTATGTACTGACGTACTGTTATACAACTGTGAGGACAGCTATGCTTTATGTACTGACGTACTGTTATACAACTGTGAGGACATTATGCTTTATGTACTGACGTACTGTTATACAACTGTGAGGACAGCTATGCTTTATGTACTGACGTACTGTTATACAACTGTGAGGACATTATGCTTTATGTACTGACGTACTGTTATACAACTGTGTCAAAGTTTGTAAAACTATCACCATAAGAACTGTTAGTTTATTATGTCAACCTACTGTGTTCTTCATATGTAGAATAGAGCAAGAGCAAAGATTACTAGACGAAAGTAAATATTTAGCTCCAATAGGTTCAACTCCTTCAAATTTAAGAAACACACGTGCACTAATAGTAACTTTCAGTTTTCTGTTAAATTTCACATGTGAACTTAACATATGATCATCTCTTTATATTTGTTGTTTCACGTTGAGTGGTGTGATTATATTATGATAGTGAGTTTTATATATATAATAAACATCACAATCACACCACATGAAAATGGTGTGTTGGTTTCTAGTGTCTGAATATACATAGTCCATACTAAGTTAACATGTTGGTTTCTAGTGTCTGAATATACATAGTCCATACTAAGTTAACATGTTGGTTTCTAGTGTCTGAATATACATAGTCCATACTAAGTTAACATGTTGGTTTCTAGTGTCTAAATATACTTATACCATGCTAAGTTAACATGTTGGTTTCTAGTGTCTGAATATACATAGTCCATACTAAGTTAACATGTTGGTTTCTAGTATCTGAATATACTTATACCATGCTAAGTTAACATGTTGGTTTCTAGTGTCTGAATATACTTATACCATGCTAAGTTAACATGTTGGTTTCTAGTGTCTGAATATACTTATACCATACTAAGTTAACATGTTGGTTTCTAGTGTCTGAATATACTTACACCATACTAAGTTAACATGTTGGTTTCTAGTGTCTGAATACTAACTTACACCATACTAAGTTAACATGTTGGTTTCTAGAATCTGAATATACTTATACCATACTAAGTTAACATGTTGGTTTCTAGTGTCTGATTATACTTACACCATACTAAGTTAACATATTGGTTTGTAGTGTCTGAATATACTTATACCATACTAAGCTAACATGTTGGTTTCTAGTGTCTGAATATACTTATACCATACTAAGTTAACATGTTGGTTTCTAGTATCTGAATATACTGATACCATACTAAGTTAACATGTTGGTTTCTAGTGTCTGAATATACTTACACCATACTAAGTTAACATGTTGGTTTCTAGTGTCTGAATATACTTATACCATACTAAGTTAACATGTTGGTTTCTAGTGTCTGAATATACTTATACCATACTAAGTTAACATGTTGGTTTCTAGTGTCTGAATATACTTATACCATACTAAGTTAACATGTTGGTTTCTAGTATCTGAATATACTGATACCATACTAAGTTAACATGTTGGTTTCTAGTGTCTGAATATACTTACACCATACTAAGTTAACATGTTGGTTTCTAGTGTCTGATTATACTTACACCATACTAAGTTAACATGTTGGTTTCTAGTGTCTGATTATACTTACACCATACTAAGTTAACATGTTGGTTTCTAGTGTCTGAATATACTTACACCATACTAAGTTAACATGTTGGTTTGTAGTGTCTGAATATACTTATACCATACTAAGTTAACATGTTGGTTTCTAGTGTCTGAATATACTTATACCATACTAAGTTAACATGTTGGTTTCTAGTATCTGAATATACTTATACCATACTAAGTTAACATGTTGGTTTCTAGTGTCTGATTATACTTACACCATACTAAGTTAACATATTGGTTTGTAGTGTCTGAATATACTTATACCATACTAAGTTAACATATTGGTTTGTAGTATCTGAATATACTTATACCATACTAAGTTAACATGTTGGTTTCTAGTATCTGAATATACTGATACCATACTAAGTTAACATGTTGGTTTCTAGTGTCTGAATATACTTATACCATACTAAGTTAACATGTTGGTTTCTAGTGTCTGAATATACTTATACCATACTAAGTTAACATGTTGGTTTCTAGTGTCTGAATATACTTATACCATACTAAGTTAACATGTTGGTTTCTAGTGTCTGAATATACTTATACCATACTAAGTTAACATGTTGGTTTCTAGTGTCTGAATATACTTATAGCATACTAAGTTAACATGTTGGTTTCTAGTGTCTAAATATACTTATACCATACTAAGTTAACATGTTGGTTTCTAGTGTCTGAATATACTTATACCATACTAAGTTAACATGTTGGTTTCTAGTGTCTGAATATACTTATACCATGCTAAGTTAACATGTTGGTTTCTAGTGTCTGAATATACTTATACCATACTAAGTTAACATGTTGGTTTCTAGTGTCTGAATATACTTATACCATACTAAGTTAACATGTTGGTTTCTAGTGGGTGAATATACTTACACCATACTAAGTTAACATGTTGGTTTCTAGTGTCTGAATATACTTATACCATACTAAGTTAACATGTTGGTTTCTAGTGTCTGAATATACTTATACCATACTAAGTTAACATGTTGGTTTCTAGTGTCTGAATATACTTATACCATACTAAGTTAACATGTTGGTTTCTAGTGGGTGAATATACTTATACCATACTAAGTTAACATGTTGGTTTCTAGTGTCTGAATATACTTATACCATACTAAGTTAACATGTTGGTTTCTAGTGTCTGAATATACTTATACCATACTAAGTTAACATGTTGGTTTGTAGTGTCTGAATATACTTATACCATACTAAGTTAACATGTTGGTTTCTAGTGTCTGAATATACTTACACCATACTAAGTTAACATGTTGGTTTCTAGTGTCTGAATATACTTACACCATACTAAGTTAACATGTTGGTTTCTAGTGTCTGAATATACTTACACCATACTAAGTTAACATGTTGGTTTCTAGTGTCTGAATATACTTACACCATACTAAGTTAACATGTTGGTTTGTAGTGTCTGAATATACTTATACCATACTAAGTTAACATGTTGGTTTGTAGTGTCTGAATATACTTATACCATACTAAGTTAACATGTTGGTTTCTAGTGTCTGAATATACTTACACCATACTAAGTTAACATGTTGGTTTCTAGTGGGTGAATATACTTACACCATACTAAGTTAACATGTTGGTTTCTAGTGTCTGAATATACTTACACCATACTAAGTTAACATGTTGGTTTCTAGTGTCTGAATATACTTACACCATACTAAGTTAAGATGTTGGTTTCTAGTATCTGAATATACTTACACCATACTAAGTTAACATGTTGGTTTCTAGTGTCTGAATATACTTATACCATACTAAGTTAACATGTTGGGTTCTAGTATCTGAATATACTGATACCATACTAAGTTAACATGTTGGTTTCTGGTGTCTGAATATACTTATACCATACTAAGTTAACATGTTGGTTTCTAGTGTCTGAATATACTTATACCATACTAAGTTAACATGTTGGTTTCTAGTGTCTGAATATACTTATACCATACTAAGTTAACATGTTGGTTTCTAGTGTCTGAATATACTTATACCATACTAAGTTAACATGTTGGTTTCTAGTGTCTGAATATACTTATACCATACTAAGTTAACATGTTGGTTTCTAGTGTCTGAATATACTTACACCATACTAAGTTAACATATTGGTTTGTAGTGTCTGAATATACTTATACCATACTAAGTTAACATGTTGGTTTCTAGTGTCTGAATATACTTACACCATACTAAGTTAACATGTTGGTTTCTAGTGTCTGAATATACTTATATCATACAAAGTTAACATGTTGGTTTCTAGTGTCTGAATATACTTATACCATACTAAGTTAACATGTTGGTTTCTAGTGTCTGAATATACTTACACCATACTAAGTTAACATGTTGGTTTCTAGTGTCTGAATATACTTACACCATACTAAGTTAACATGTTGGGTTCTAGTGTCTGCATATACTTACACCATACTAAGTTAACATGTTGGTTTCTAGTGTCTGAATATACTTAGTCCATACTAAGTTAACATGTTGGTTTCTGGTGTCTGAATATACTTACACCATACTAAGTTAACATGTTGGTTTCTTGTAGTTGAATACTTAGTTTATACTAAGTTAACAATTTATTATGATCAGTAGCTGATTATTCAGTATTTATTATGATCAATAGCTGATTATTCAGTATTTATTATGATCAGTAGCTGATTATTCAGTGTTTATTATGGTCAGTAGCTGATTATTCAGTATTTATTATGATCAGTAGCTGATTATTCAGATAAATAAAAATTGAAAAGTAGTTTTGATTGATTTTTCTGCCCGTTTTATTAGAACAGTGTAATATTACGTGTATGGTTTTAGTGGAGTTCAAGTTTTGGATCATTAGAACAGTGTAGTATTACGTGTATGGTTTTAGTGGAGTACAAGTTTTGGATCATTAGAACAGTGTAGTATTACGTGTATGGTTTTAGTGGAGTACAAGTTTTGGATCATTAGAACAGTGTAGTATTACGTGTATGGTTTTAGTGGAGTTCAAGTTTTGGATCATTAGAACAGTGTAGTATTACGTGTATGGTTTTAGTGGAGTACAAGTTTTGGATCATTAGAACAGTGTAGTATTACGTGTATGGTTTTAGTGGAGTACAAGTTTTGGATCATTAGAACAGTGTAATATTACGTGTAAGGTTTTAGTGGAGTTCAAGTTTTGGATCATTAGAACAGTGTAGTATTACGTGTATGGTTTTAGTGGAGTACAAGTTTTGGATCATTAGAACAGTGTAGTATTACGTGTATGGTTTTAGTGGAGTACAAGTTTTGGATCATTAGAACAGTGTAGTATTACGTGTATGGTTTTAGTGGAGTACAAGTTTTGGATCATTAGAACAGTGTAGTATTACGTGTATGGTTTTAGTGGAGTACAAGTTTTGGATCATTAGAACAGTGTAGTATTACGTGTATGGTTTTAGTGGAGTACAAGTTTTGGATCATTAGAACAGTGTAATATTACGTGTATGGTTTTAGTGGAGTACAAGTTTTGGATCATTAGAACAGTGTAGTATTACGTGTATGGTTTTAGTGGAGTACAAGTTTTGGATCATTAGAACAGTGTAGTATTACGTGTATGGTTTTAGTGGAGTTCAAGTTTTGGATCATTAGAACAGTGTAGTATTACGTGTATGGTTTTAGTGGAGTTCAAGTTTTGGATCATTAGAACAGTGTAGTATTACGTGTATGGTTTTAGTGGAGTACAAGTTTTGGATCATTAGAACAGTGTAGTATTACGTGTATGGTTTTAGTGGAGTACAAGTTTTGGATCATTAGAACAGTGTAATATTACGTGTAAGGTTTTAGTGGAGTTCAAGTTTTGGATCATTAGAACAGTGTAGTATTACGTGTATGGTTTTAGTGGAGTTCAAGTTTTGGATCATTAGAACAGTGTAGTATTACGTGTATGGTTTTAGTGGAGTACAAGTTTTGGATCATTAGAACAGTGTAGTATTACGTGTATGGTTTTAGTGGAGTACAAGTTTTGGATCATTAGAACAGTGTAGTATTACGTGTATGGTTTTAGTGGAGTACAAGTTTTGGATCATTAGAACAGTGTAGTATTACGTGTATGGTTTTAGTGGAGTACAAGTTTTGGATCATTAGAACAGTGTAGTATTACGTGTATGGTTTTAGTGGAGTACAAGTTTTGGATCATTAGAACAGTGTAGTATTACGTGTATGGTTTTAGTGGAGTACAAGTTTTGGATCATTAGAACAGTGTAGTATTACATGTATGGTTTAGTGGATTACATGGTTCTTCAGGACATTTGGTTCAGTATCGGATACTGAGTTACAATATTTACAGTTTCACTTGAAACCCTGTTTTTATCAGTCACAATGTAAGTTATTAGTATAACATGTTTCAGCTTCTTACTACACAGCAAGTTAAAGTCACTCCATATATTTCATGTCCAACACCTGTAAAATCTGGGCAGGGTGTAGTCTGTTGGTGAACATATCTGTCTACGGACACATTATAAAACTGACAGCTTGGTTGTACGGCTCAAAGAGCTCAACAAGGCCCTTGAGATTGGCGATGGTACTTTGACCCTTGACCACGTGACCATTCAGGGTTGAAAATTCCTATAGTGTGAAATGTTTCTTGTTTTAAATAGACCATGTATGAGATCTTTCTGTTTAGGTTTCCAAGTTTCTAACGACATAGTTAATACAGAATACTTAAAGTTAATATGTTAAAAGTAACCAACAGTGGTTAACTTTAGTGACATTTGTATTCTAGACGTGTAATTCTAGAAAGTTGAAATTACCGATTAACTTTCGCTAATATCCTGATTGTAAATGTATTATTCTGGTAAGGAGAAATTAGAGATTTTCTAAAACAGTTCCCTGACTACGTTGGCAGCTGTTGGAACTCGCATCTTAAGAAATTCTAATGTTTCTTCAGGAGAGAGTCCACTGGTTCAATCTTACTGCAAACGTCGGATAACTGAAGGTGTCTAACAGTCACTTATGTCAGAAAAACGTATCAGTTTCTGTTTGAGATTAATGTATGAGAAATGTAGACGGTATCTAAGTATAGAACCCAGAATGACAAAGAACCAAAGCATGTTAGCTCTACAAGACAAGTGTTGTTTATCCAGTTAAAAATTCGATAATCTGTCGTTCTAGCGTCTTCCAAAGGTGGATCTTTTTTCTTCTTGGGCAAAGAGAAGGGGTTAAATGTGGGATAGCAAACTCCGACAACCCATTATTTTATAACAAGTATCATTTAGCTGGCTTCGTGTATAAAGTTAAAAACGTCTAAAACCATAAGGATGTTTTTGTACAGCGGTAATCTACGGATTTACAAGCTAAAATCAGGGGTTCGATTCCCCTCGGTGAGCTCGGCAGATAGCCCGATGTGGCTTTGCTATAAGAAAACCACAAATTACACACACTTTGTCAGTCTATATTACAGATAGCCCGATGTGGCTTTGCTATAAGAAAACCACAAATTACACACACTTTGTCAGTCTATATTACAGATAGCCCGATGTGGCTTTGCTATAAGAAAACCACAAATTACACACACTTTGTCAGTCTATATTACAGATAGCCCGATGTGGCTTTGCTATAAGAAAACCACAAATTACACACACTTTGTCAGTCTATATTACAAGTTTGAGATTTTAAACTCCATTTTTTTAAACTTTCAACTTAATTTTTAAGCACATATATAGTTACATTCTGTTTCACTACACGTATATAGTTACATTCTGTTTCACTACACGTATATAGTTACATTCTGTTTCACTACACGTATATAGTTACATTCTGTTTCACTACACGTATATAGTTATATTCTGTTTCACTACACGTATATAGTTACATTCTGTTTCACTACATATATATAGTTACATTCTGTTTCACTACACGTATATAGTTACATTCTGTTTCACTACACGTATATAGTTACATTCTGTTTCACTACACGTATATAGTTACATTCTGTTTCACTACACGTATATAGTTATATTCTGTTTCACTACACGTATATAGTTACATTCTGTTTCACTACATATATATAGTTACATTCTGTTTCACTACACGTATATAGTTACATTCTGTTTCACTACACGTATATAGTTACATTCTGTTTCACTACACGTATATAGTTACATTCTGTTTCACTACACGTATATAATTACATTCTGTTTCACTACACGTATATAGTTATATTCTGTTTCACTACACGTATATAGTTACATTCTGTTTCACTACAGATATATAGTTACATTCTGTTTCACTACATATATATAGTTACATTCTGTTTCACTACACGTATATAGTTACATTCTGTTTCACTACACGTATATAGTTACATTCTGTTTCACTACACGTATATAGTTATATTCTGTTTCACTACACGTATATAGTTACATTCTGTTTCACTACATATATATAGTTACATTCTGTTTCACTACACGTATATAGTTACATTCTGTTTCACTACACGTATATAGTTACATTCTGTTTCACTACACGTATATAGTTACATTCTGTTTCACTACACGTATATAGTTATATTCTGTTTCACTACACGTATATAGTTATATTCTGTTTCACTACACGTATATAGTTACATTCTGTTTCACTACATATATATAGTTACATTCTGTTTCACTACACGTATATAGTTACATTCTGTTTCACTACACGTATATAGTTACATTCTGTTTCACTACACGTATATAGTTATATTCTGTTTCACTACACGTATATAGTTACATTCTGTTTCACTACACGTATATAGTTACATTCTGTTTCACTACACGTATATAGTTACATTCTGTTTCACTACACGTATATAGTTACATTCTGTTTCACTACACGTATATAGTTACATTCTGTTTCACTACACGTATATAGTTACATTCTGTTTCACTACACGTATATAGTTACATTCTGTTTCACTACATATATATAGTTACATTCTGTTTCACTACACGTATATAGTTACATTCTGTTTCACTACACGTATATAGTTACATTCTGTTTCACTACACGTATATAGTTACATTCTGTTTCACTACACGTATATAGTTACATTCTGTTTCACTACACATATATAGTTACATTCTGTTTCACTACATATATATAGTTTAGAATTGTGTTCACTACACGTATATAGTTACATTCTGTTTCACTACACATATATAGTTTAGAATTGTGTTCACTACACATATATAGTTTAGAATTGTGTTCACTACACATATATAGTTTAGACTTGTGTTCACTACACATATATAGTTTAGAATTGTGTTCACTACACATATATAGTTTAGAATTGTGTTCACTACACATATATAGTTTAGAATTGTGTTCACTACACGTATATAGTTTAGACTTGTGTTTCACTACACATATATAGTTTAGAATTGTGTTTCACTACACATATATAGTTTAGAATTGTGTTCACTACACATATATAGTTTAGAATTGTGTTCACTACACATATATAGTTTAGACTTGTGTTCACTACACATATATAGTTTAGAATTGTCTTCACTACACATATATAGTTTAGACTTGTGTTCACTACGCATATATAGTTTAGAATTGTGTTTCACTACGCATATATAGTTTAGAATTGTGTTCACTACATAGAATCCTCGAATTCTGTCATCCACTTTTTCTGTGTTAAGATTTCATATTCCTAGAATCTGTTCGACATGGTTCGTGATTACATTACGAGACAACAACGACCTTTATTTCTGACCTATTCTATTTTTAACTGCCATCTTACGGGTTTTTGATACTGAGAAACGATATCTGTATATTACTATTGTTCATGGCTTTTCACATTCTGTTATTACTTATAAATATAAAATTATTATACATTTCGTAATCGAGAGTCACATGAGTTTTGTAATAATTAGAAATATTGTGTAATAATTAACAGTTTATATATAACGACCATTTGTGTGGAATTTGTATCCGACAAAAATACATGGAATTAGATATGTATTTATTAGGTATCCGCATGGGGGGTTCAGGGGGTTGTCCCCGCATCCGATGGACCACCAGAATGATAATAGTTTGGTGTTGTTGATTGCTTACTGACTAAAACAAATCAACGGGAACCCTGCAGCTTAAATCTTTTTTAAAAAAAACAACAAATACGTTCCATATTATAGTAAGTGAACACCTACCCACCCACTAGTAAAAATCCTGGATCCACCCTTCACAGTAGTATTTGTAGAGTTTTGCAAGAAAATGATGGATATTTCTAGAAAGAAACCAAAACCAACAACTATACTGAACATGCGTAGTAAGTGAGATTATACAGTAGTTTAAAACTGACACTTGTTTCATTGAAATGAACACAGATACTGAGGAATATTTTAACAAAAGTAAGAACTACAGTGAAGTGTAAAAAGTAGCAGTGGGAAAAATATTAAATATAGCTGTGAAAGTCGTTGATACTGGTGGAGTGAATACCTTCTATAACAAACTGTAGATGAAATGATTTTCTGTTGACGTGTGAGCTTTAAAATAAAACTTTGCTAGCGATCTGTGTACTAAGAAACAGATAACCAGGTCATTACTATAATTTCAACTCCAGAGAGTCATGTGTGTATCAGATATTATAATAGCCATTAGTAACGTGTACACACTGTTTGTTAATCAGTACTCATTTCATATTTACACCATTGTTTCAAGTGCAGGACAATTGAAATCAAAATTCACACAGTATATCTGTGTGGTTCAGAAAGCGACATTTCCGAGTAGTAAACACTATAGAAAACCGACCCAGTCAGTTCATTAGTTGTTACACCTAGTCAACACTATAGAAAACCGACCCAGTTAGTTCATTAGTTGTTACACGTTGTCAACACTATAGAAAACCGACCCAGTCAGTTCATTAGTTGTTACACGTTGTCAACACTATAGAAAACCGACCCAGTCAGTTCATTAGTTGTTACACGTTGTCAACGCTATAGAAAACTGACCCAGTCAGTTCATTTATTGTTACACCTAATCAACGCTATAGAAAACCGACCCAGTCAGTTCATTAGTTGTTACACCTAGTCAACACTATAGAAAACCGACCCAGTCAGTTCATTAGTTGTTACACCTAGTCAACACTATAGAAAACCGACCCAGTCAGTTCATTAGTTGTTACACGTTGTCAACGCTATAGAAAACTGACCCAGTCAGTTCATTTATTGTTACACCTAATCAACGCTATAGAAAACCGACCCAGTCAGTTCATTAGTTGTTACACCTAGTCAACACTATAGAAAACCGACCCAGTCAGTTCATTAGTTGTTACACCTAGTCAACACTATAGAAAACCGACCCAGTCAGTTCATTAGTTGTTACACGTAGTCAACACTATAGAAAACCGACCCAGTCAGTTCATTAGTTGTTACACGTTGTCAACACTATAGAAAACCGACCCAGTCAGTTCATTAGTTGTTACACGTAGTCAACACTATAGAAAACCGACCCAGTCAGTTCATTAGTTGTTACACGTTGTCAACACTATAGAAAACCGACCCAGTCAGATCATTAGTTGTTACACGTAGTCAACACTATAGAAAACCGACCCAGTCAGTTCATTAGTTGTTACACGTAGTCAACACTATAGAAAACCGACCCAGTCAGTTCATTAGTTGTTACACGTAGTCAACACTATAGAAAACCGACCCAGTCAGTTCATTAGTTGTTACACGTTGTCAACACTATAGAAAACCGACCCAGTCAGTTCATTAGTTGTTACACGTAGTCAACACTATAGAAAACCGACCCAGTCAGTTCATTAGTTGTTACACGTTGTCAACGCTATAGAAAACTGACCCAGTCAGTTCATTTATTGTTACACCTAGTCAACGCTATAGAAAACCGTCTTTGTCAGTTTCTTACTTGTTACACAAAGTCAACATTATAAGTAGACCTCCCCTGTCACTTCATTGTTACCTATACTCTTACTGGGCGTATTGGCATGCTCCCGTATGTCTGTCTGTTCCGATCTTGTAGATGGGATATCTCAAGATTATTACATGGTTGAATTTTTACTAAATTTATTTAACGGGTACTACATAAAAAAGTGTTACACCTGAGTTGGTATATTGATAAACGTCAAAGTAGGTCAGTAGATATTTCCTAACTACAACGTGTACGTTCTAAACATGATATGTAGTAGAGAAACTAACACATTTTTATTGTGACCATGTATCACTTGTTGATTCTGAGATAAGTGGAACTTGTTGTCCTAGAGGGCTACTATCGTTTTCGTCTCTTAGCCCGATCATAAACGATAGTATCAGCGTAGCGTTTTCAGGTTTCGAGTACATGTTTCTGACGAATGGCAGGTTTAGGTTTCTCGAGGTATCGTCGGAGTTTCGCATTCATCTATCAATTTTTACTTAATTTGTACGCAAGTTATAACGTAGGGTCCTATTCTGTAATGTTAGTTTATGTTTGTGTTAGTAGTAAAACAGATAATGACGTTTACCAAATTCAGAGTTAACTCACTGTGGACAACTCACTGTATAACCCAGAAAACAAAACAAGAACTATTATATAGAATTGTCATTCGTAGTCCGAAACTGTTTTACCTCGTGTCATAGGAACTGTTCTAATGTGACGTCATAATATTGTTTGTGACATCTGTTGTTAATTTATTTATTTATTTTATTTTGACTCACTATTTTAAAGCTAGTGGTCGCATTTAGATAGTGTTGTTATCAGATAAATTAACGCTTGTGTTGAAAGATGAAACGAATGAAGGTCAAATGGTAAACGTGTTTCTTCGTGAGGGGATTCTAAACCCAATAAATAATAATAATTATAAAACCAAGGAAAGGCGAGTTTAAATTACTGGTCTCGTGCACGTACGTCATACTTGATTAGCAGCCCCACCCAGAGATAGAAGTTTCTGTGTGACCAGACGCTTATAATTAAAGTAATGTTAATTATGGGCGTGAAGACGTTACCTCGAGCAACACGCCCCCAGGCGGAAACATTCTGAACTATAGTCGTAAAACAAACCGTTAACAAATGTTAGTGTTGTTTATGAACCCAATGAGGGATGTGGGTTTGTTTTGAATTTCATTCGAAGCTACACTAGGGCTATCTGCACTAGCCGTCCCTAGTTTAACAGTATAAGACTGGAAGGAAGGCAGCTAGTCATCACCACCCACCGCCAACTCTTAGGCTACTCTTTTACAAACGATTAGTCGGATTGACCGTAACATTATAAAGCTCTCACGGCTGAAAGGGCCAGCATGTTTGGTGTGACGGGGATTCGAACTCGGTAACTCTCAGATTATGAGTCGAGTGCTTTAACCCACCTGGCCTTGCCGGACCTCAGGGATGCGGAATGAACATTTTATTTTGATACATAACGAACGATTTCAACATAATTTGTAAACTTATTTGTCTAAATTTGTATTCCAATAAAACAACTCACTGAAGTTTATTTAGTGAAGTAGAATTAAGACTAAGTCTTCCTCCACCCTCCTCCGGAATGTCTTCGGACTTACTGCGCTGGAAACCGGGTTTTTAATACCCGTGTTGGACAGAGCTACATAGGCTGCCGTTTGTATAGCTCTGTGCTTGACTGTAAACAGACGGTTCTTCAGTTTAGTGTAACATGGCTTCAATAATACATGGATTTTGAAAAAAACAAAGTTGAAAGTTAAAGTTATATTTAAAAAAACGATTTATTGAAAACAACAACAGTTTAATTTTTATTGTTATTGTGTTTAATAAATCTTACTTTTCTTAAGAGTGAGCATTTACGCAAGTGAATGTCAGTAAGGAGATTACACGACTTCATCTGTTGAACATGATAGATTTACTCCATTAAAATAACAAGTGAATGTCAGTAAGGAGATTACACGACTTCATCTGTTGAACATGATAGATTTAGTTCATTAAAACAAGAAGTGAATGTCAGTAAGGAGATTACACGACTTCATCTGTTGAACATGATAGATTTAGTCCATTTAAACAACAAGTGAATGTCAGTAAGGAGATTACACGACTTCATCTGTTGAACATGATAGATTTCGTCCATTAAAACAAGAAGTGAATGTCAGTAAGGAGATTACACGACTTCATCTGTTGAACATGATAGATTTAGTCCATTAAAACAACAAGTGAATGTCAGTAAGGAGATTACACGACTTCATCTGTTGAACATTTAGTCCATTAAAACAAGTGATAATTAGTAGGCCAATTAATCATATCTACAGCTTCAAGTCTCGTTTTGCACGTAGCTACTCAAACGGTTATTTGTTGTCCCTAATGTGATAATTAGTAGGCCAATTAATCATATCAACAGCTTCAAGTCTCGTTTTGCACGTAGCTACTCAAACGGTTATTTGGTGTCCCTAATGTGATAATTAGTAGGCCAATTAATCATATCTACAGCTTCAAGTCTCGTTTCGCACGTAGCTACTCAAACGGTTATTTGTTTTCCCTAATTTTAAATTTAAAGCCTATAGTGAGTGCAACAAATCAGTATCATCACCCACCATCAGCTCATGGGTTTGTCTGTCTGAATGGTGGAGATTGGCCGTCATTCTGCGGTAACGGGACGCAAACGTCGTATTCATAGTCAGGGTACGGTAACCAGTGAGCCGCGCTTATGTTACGAATAACAGATTACCACTTCTAAACTCTTGTAGTAAACTACACCACCTTGTCTAGTTTGTTTGTGTGTTTAAATACTTCTGTACCAGATACACACGAGCTCATTACAACCTTTTAACACGTGCAACTTGTTGTGAAAATTCAAAATGAATGAAACCCTACGGAACAAAATCTTACTTCTTGTTTTAGTTACAGTTATACTCACCTTCTACTGATGTATGTCTGTCTGTTTTAGTTACAGTTATACCCACCTTCTACTGATGTATGTCTGTCTGTTTTAGTTACAGTTATACCCACCTGTTACTGATGTCTGTCTGGTTGTTTTAGTTACAGTTATATCCACCTTCTACTGATGTATGTCTGCTTGTTTTAGTTACAGTTATACCCACCTTCTACTGATGTATGTCTGTCTGTTTTAGTTACAGTTATACCCACCTTCTACTGATATATGTCTGTCTGTTTTAGTTACAGTTATACCCACCTTCTACTGATGTATGTCTGTCTGTTTTAGTTACAGTTATACCCACCTTCTACTGATGTATGTCTGTCTGTTTTAGTTACAGTTATACCCACCTTCTACTGATGTCTGTCTGTCTGTCTGTTTTAGTTACAGTTATACCCACCTTCTACTGATGTATGCCTGTCTGTTTTAGTTACAGTTATACCCACCTTCTACTGATGTATGTCTGTATGTTTTAGTTACAGTTATACCCACCTTCTACTGATGTATGTCTGTCTGTTTTAGTTACAGTTATACCCACCTTCTACTGATGTATGTCTGCTTGTTTTAGTTACAGTTATACCCACCTTCTACTGATGTATGTATGTCTGTTTTAGTTACAGTTATACCCACCTTCTACTGATATATGTCTGTCTGTTTTAGTTACAGTTATACCCACCTTCTACTGACGTCTGTCTGTCTGTTTTAGTTACAGTTATACCCACCTTCTACTGATGTATGTCTGCTTGTTTTAGTTACAGTTATACCCACCTTCTACTGATGTATGTCTGTCTGTTTTAGTTACAGTTATACCCACCTTCTACTGATGTATGTCTGTCTGTCTGTTTTAGTTACAGTTATACCCACCTTCTACTGATGTATGTCTGTCTGTTTTAGTTACAGTTATACCCACCTTCTACTGATATATGTCTGTCTGTTTTAGTTACAGTTATACCCACCTTCTACTGATGTATGTCTGTCTGTTTTAGTTACAGTTATACCCACCTTCTACTGATGTATGTCTGTCTGTTTTAGTTACAGTTATACCCACCTTCTACTGATGTATGCCTGTCTGTTTTAGTTACAGTTATACCCACCTTCTACTGATGTATGTCTGTCTGTCTGTTTTAGTTACAGTTATACCCACCTTCTACTGATATATGTCTGTCTGTTTTAGTTACAGTTATACCCACCTTCTAGTGATGTATGTCTGTCTGTCTTAGTTACAGTTATACCCACCTTCTACTGATGTATGTCTGTCTGTTTTAGTTACAGTTATACCCACCTTCTACTGATGTATGTCTGCTTGTTTTAGTTACAGTTATACCCACCTTCTACTGATGTATGTATGTCTGTTTTAGTTACAGTTATACCCACCTTCTACTGATATATGTCTGTCTGTTTTAGTTACAGTTATACCCACCTTCTACTGATGTCTGTCTGTCTGTTTTAGTTACAGTTATACCCACCTTCTACTGATGTATGTCTGCTTGTTTTAGTTACAGTTATACCCACCTTCTACTGATGTATGTCTGTCTGTTTTAGTTACAGTTATACCCACCTTCTACTGATGTATGTCTGCTTGTTTTAGTTACAGTTATACTCACCTTATACTGATGTATGTCTGCTTGTTTTAGTTACAGTTATACCCACCTTCTACTGATATATGTCTGCTTGTTTTAGTTACAGTTATACCCACCTGTTACTGATGTCTGTCCGGTTGTTTTAGTTACAGTTATACCCACCTTCTACTGATGTGTGTCTGTCTGTTTTAGTTACAGTTATACCCACCTTCTACTGATGTATGTCTGTCTGTTTTAGTTACAGTTATACCCACCTTCTACTGATGTATGTCTGCTTGTTTTAGTTACAGTTATACCCACCTTCTACTGATGTATGTATGTCTGTTTTAGTTACAGTTATACCCACCTTCTACTGATATATGTCTGTCTGTTTTAGTTACAGTTATACTCACCTTCTACTGATGTCTGTCTGTCTGTTTTAGTTACAGTTATACCCACCTTCTACTGATGTATGTCTGCTTGTTTTAGTTACAGTTATACCCACCTTCTACTGATGTATGTCTGTCTGTTTTAGTTACAGTTATACCCACCTTCTACTGATGTATGTCTGTCTGTCTGTTTTAGTTACAGTTATACCCACCTTCTACTGATGTATGTCTGCTTGTTTTAGTTACAGTTATACCCACCTTCTACTGATGTATGTCTGTCTGTTTTAGTTACAGTTATACCTACCTTCTACTGATGTATGTCTGTCTGTCTGTTTTAGTTACAGTTATACCCACCTTCTACTGATGTATGCCTGTCTGTTTTAGTTACAGTTATACCCACCTTCTACTGATGTATGTCTGTCTGTTTTAGTTACAGCTATACCCACCTTCTACTGATGTATGTCTGTCTCTCTGTTTTAGTTACAGTTATACCCACCTTCTACTGATGTATGTCTGTTTGCCTGTTTTAGTTACAGTTATACCCACCTTCTACTGATGTTTATCTGCCTGTGTTAGTTACAGTTATACCCACCTTCTACTGATGTATGTATGCCTGTTTTAGTTACAATTATACCAACCTTTCACATCAGTTTGTTTCTCCGTCACGTACAGTTATACGAACATTCTAAAGATGTATATGTAACCCTTTTATTTGCCGTTATACCTAACCTCACCTCCTATTTGTCTCCGTCAATTAAAATTTTAACAACTTTCTGGTTTGCTTATCTTCAACATCTGTTAACCGTCCTCTGTCTCTGGTAAGTTTGAGGACATTTAACGATCAAAATGAAGTCTGCGTACAGCGATGGGTAGAGCACAGATAACCTGTTGTGTAGCTCTGCGCTTAATAACAAATAAACATATACGTTGTGCACCATGTTCATCCATCTGTTTCAGTAATGATTATTAATAGTCTGCGTACAGCGATGGGTAGAGCACAGATAACCTGTTGTGTAGCTCTGCGCTTAATAACAAATAAACATATACGTTGTGCACCATGTTCATCCATCTGTTTCAGTAATGATTATTCGTTACTTCAGCTGTGGTCAGTTGACCTTCTGTAGGACCAAGAATAATGGGCAGTTTATTATTCCAGATGGTGATTAGATTAGCTTAACAATTGTTAATGAATATATGTTTTTAAAACATGAATGGCATTTTGTTAAAGAAGTCTTAGCCTAATTCGTTGTGTTGTGACATAAATATTTATGACAAATTACACTTTACCACCTTAGTCCAGTACTCACTCTAAGAGTTGTCTAAGTAGTCTTAACCAATACTGTGTGTTGTAACTTAGTCGCCATGAAGAGTTGTAATATTGTACGTAAGGCCACATCGGCACTGGATATGACAGATATGGTGTGGTTAATTCATTATCATAGATTTTCTCTACTTTAACTCCGGGCGTGGCATTGCTCAGTGATTAAGATACTCGCTAGTAATCTGAGGGTCACGGGTTCGAACCCTCGCCACACCACACATAGTCGCGTTTTCAGCCGTGAGGGCGTTATAATTTGAGTGTTAATCTCAATTTTCGAAGTAAAATAATAGCCCAGAGTTGCCGGCAGGTGGTGTTGACAAACTACTTTCTCAATAATCTGTCACTGCTAATATAGGGACAACTAGCGCAGATAGCCCTGGTGCAGAACGAAATTCAGAACATACGAAACTTTTACTTAGAGGTTCTTATCAATAAATACAACGAACTAGCAGGCCAGCAATACTTTTGTGAGAGCTGAAGTCTTAGCGACAACTAAAAAATAATAATGTTATGAACACGTTAGTGCGGCACATCTGTAACAACCACTTTTAAAGAAAAACACAAGCAAGATTTAAACCACTGTTTTAGTCGCGACAACAAAACGGCTCATAGAACGGTCCCTGAGTTTCTCAAGTGGAAACTTTTACCTCACAATTCCATCTTTTAAAGATTTGAGATTAATTTCAACCGCGGCTATTAAAGACTTCTTTTGTGTTTTTAGTAGTTTAGCTCACTTGTTGTTGTTATTTTTAGTATTTACCTGTGACGTAATGGCGGTATACTATTTGGTTAGGTTGACAACATAATGGTGAAACTTCGGTTGAACTGGTGAACTGACGCTTTTGTGGCTTCCAGAAACGGTGAAATAATCCATTTTAAAATCACGTTACCACTGTTTGAAACGACATGAAGTTGTAAAAAGAAAAATTGAAAGATTGAAAATATTTGTAATACAAAAACTTAAATTATAAACATAACATCACTGTCTGTTGTATCTGACAAAGTTTGAGATGAACTTTGAGAAAATGTCTGCTGAGGTTAAAACGATGGTTAATGAAATCCAGCTGTCCTAGACACTGGGATTATCTAGACATTTTGTAACTGTAGTCCCAAGCTACGCGAGCCCACGTTCACTCGTGGAGGTCCTAAAGGTTCACAAAGTTAGTAGTTTGTAGGAAATAAATCATGAAAAATGTCGCCAGGGGGTGGCAAAGAAGCTGCATCTCGAATTACCCTGGAACGAGATTATGAAAGTGACTTTTTAAAATACTTCACGTTTAGAGTGGTCCAGCCCTTGGGTTTGAACTGTTTCCTACCCACAAAGAAGTTGCATTTTGTGTAGCAACCTTTGTGTGTTACTTGAACTGTAACGTGGAATAAGTTGGTCAAGATGTCACTAATGGTACGAGAGTAGATAGTAAGGATGAATACAAGTTGGGTAGATGCACAGAGAATAGGTCTTGTAAGGTTCCACTTCAATATCTGTCATCGTTTCAACCACAGTGTATAGTTTAAATCACAGTCCTAAGGCATAAGCCTGGAACATAGTTTTAATTTCACATTATTATGGATTGGATGCGAGGCCACATAGGTTGTTATATTCCAAGTGTTAATGAATAATGAAACAAGTATATTTTATTTCTTACGTTATGAAGGAGCGTTAGTTTGAAAGTTCCTGGTTCTTAGCACAGAAAGTACTATATAACTATACAAGTGTTGTAGTCTGCTTATCATGTTTTGTATTAGCTGACTTCAGGTGAACAGACAGAGAGACCGACAAAAAGGAATACATTTATAACAGTTTATGTTATAACAGTGTGTGTTATATAACAACTGTTCATCGTCAACTTTAACTAAATAACCTTCCAATCAGTTGTTACGAAGGTTTCACAGTACAGTATCACTACTCTCGTCGCTAAGCCTAACATTTCGTAACTAAGTGCTAACTTAATTGACTACATAAGTTTAGTACAAAGACAGACTCAGGGCCGCAGACAGGGGTGGGTTGGAATACTCCCATTCAAATTTATTCAGTCCCGACAAAAATAAAAACAAAGAGAAAGAGCAAAGACAAGATACATTTTTGTTGTTTCTAAAACATGTATTTATATTGTGCATTTATCACATTTATTTTTCTACACACATTTCTCACAACCTAAATTCTGGTGTCAGCTCTACATACACTCACATCATTAAATGTTTTGCGTTTTAAGGGAAATCAACTCTGAATTGGTGCTAATTTTATTAAGAACACAAGTGAAGAAAAACAACAGAGATGAACTAATTCTAGAACACGAGATCTAGAAACTTAGAAACTTAGTTAAATGTTTCCAGCTGTTTAAATAACAACACAAATAAAATATATAAATCTCAGGAATCTGAACATATACTCTAATCGCAGTACAGCTCTTATAAAGATGCTAATATTCTTACTGTCTCAACCTAGAGACGTTGATGTCTTTAAAAATCAGAATAGAAAACCATGATAGATGAACTTACACTTAGTATATGACTGTTTAAATTGTCTGAACTGACTGTATAGGATGTTTTGTTCTACTGATGTATTTCGGTACATCATTGTATGTTGTACTCTGTAAAATATTGAAATACCTAATCATGGGGGTGGGGGAAGCGACTATGGACCCGAGCCCCTAATCTTTATTGCACCTAGCGACCAGACTTGTGAACTTCTGTTACCGAAAACAAAACACCAACAGTAGAGGTCGTGACCTGTGTAGGTTTATTGTAAGTGAAGTCTCAGTATTAGATCTAACAGAGTAGCCCATGAACTGGTGGTAGGTGACACTAACTAGCTACTCTGTCATGTCAAAATTAGGGACGGTTATACGCAGACAGCCCTCGTGTTGGTTTATGAGAACATTCCAAATACGTAATCTGTTTTACAGTACACAAGTTCACTCAAAAGACCAGATTACATAGACATCGTAATTTGTTGTTATAGTCCCGAAGTTAATCACTTTCTTACGTTTGTTTGTTATTAAGCACAAAGCTACACAATGTGCTATCTGTCCACTACAGGTGTCAAAACCCGGTTTTCAGCGGTATGAGTCCGCAGACGTGCCGCGGTGCCACTGGGTGGTCTTTCGTACGTAACTTGTCAATAGAAAATATTCAATATTAATGTCAGCTTTAAGGCGTCTGTTATATATTTAGTGTACTAGTTGTCTAGTTAAGTTCCTACGTTCTTTACGTACGACGTTTATCACCGTTATTTGATACATCAACTGAGTTGCTGAAGCGGTTTTTTTTTTCCTTTTCTTGAGGGGTGGAGGAGATTGTTTTGAATTTCGCGCAAAGGAGAAGTGACAATAAAGTGACCGTGAGAATTAAACCAAAAGTGTTTGTCTGTGTTTTATTTCTTTTTTGCCCAAAGCTACACGAGGGCTATCTGTGCTAGCCATCTCTAATTTAGCAGTGTAAGACTAGAGGGAAGGCAGCTAGCCCTCACCATCCACCGCCATTCCTTCGGGTTTACCGAAATGTTATAAGCCCCCCCATGGGTGAAAGAGCAAGTATGTGACTGGGATTCGAACCTGCGATCCACAGATTACCAATCGAGCGCCCTAACCACCAGGCAGTGTTAGGCCTTGCTGAAGTGAAAGCCCCAGACTGTCTAATAATATTATAGTGATGATGGAATAACAATAGTAATATGTGAGTTCAGCTTCCGATACAGATGTGTTAAACAGTTCTATGTACATAACGTTCTAATAAACTGGTACTAATAAATGTAGAAGAAAGTGGAACCTGCATCGTGAAAATAAAATGTTAGCATTACTGGATTAAACGGTATCGTGATATCTTTCAATATATATACATACTATTACTTAGGTTCCTTTCTAGTCACATTATTTCAAGTAAGTAAAGTTATTTAACTAATTTTAATTGTTTTTTGGAATTAGAACAAAATATTCGTTCTTGTTCTCATGATGAAACTTGACAATAAAGAAGGAATTACATAATGAAAGATACACACGTTTCTATAGCGTGAAGCCTTCTGTCTGGTTGTGATTGTTTGGTTAAACACGGTTGTTCTCGAAGAAAATTCCATCAATCGAAAATTATGGGAAGGAAACAAGAACGTTTACGTATTTCATGAAACGAATATTAAATGTTTAAAACTCTGAAGAGAAAAAGGTAAATAATAATACCTCCCCCCAGTGGCTCAGCGGCAGGTCTTAAAGCTTGTAACGTTAAGAACTGGATTTCGAAACTGTGTGTTGGACACAGTAAGGACAGTCCATTGTGTAGCCTTACGATTAACATTGAAGCACAGAAACAAATAAAGCCATAATAATTATTTACCATTTTTGATAACCAACAATCAGGCACCAGTTACGGGGGTGTTTAGTGGGGTAAGGCAGGTAAAGCAGGATTAGTGAGTTGAGTAAACCCTCTTTAACTGCCTCTAGTAAGAGTGGAGATTGTTGTGTTGGATCTGTTGTATGATATAAATTAGGATTTTAAAGCCTAGCGGATATACCTGGTATTAAATAGATGAGCATCGAACGTACTTAGAATAATGAAAAATTAGGGTCAGTAAATGTAATTTTCATATTTCGGTACTGTGTTCAGTGCATATCATAACTTATTTAAAACATTTATTTCACAAGGCACGTGCTTTTACCCCGAAAACTATCTAATAAAAGGGTGTAATTCAATAAAAACACAGTAATATTTCCTTTTCAAGGTACTCAAATGAAAAAAAAAGGATTATTTTGAAGGATAAACTTTGGTATTGATATTCAAATATGTGTTAATAATAATACGTTTTACTGTGTAAGATGTATGTTAACAATAATAATACGTTTTACTGTGTAAGATGTATGTTAACAATAATAATACGTTTTACTGTGTAAGATGTATGTTAACAATAATAATACGTTTTACTGTGTAAGATGTATGTTAACAATAATAATACGTTTTACTGTGTAAGATGTGTGTTAACAATAATAATACGTTTTACTGTGTAAGATGTATGTTAACAATGATAATACGTTTTACTGTGTAAGATGTATGTTAACAATAATAATACGTTTTACTGTGTAAGATGTGTGTTAACAATAATAATACGTTTTACTGTGTAAGATGTATGTTAACAATAATAATACGTTTTACTGTGTAAGATGTATGTTAACAATAATAATACGTTTTACTGTGTAAGATGTGTGTTAACAATAATAATACGTTTTACTGTGTAAGATGTATGTTAACAATAATAATACGTTTTACTGTGTAAGATGTATGTTAACAATAATAATACGTTTTACTGTGTAAGATGTATGTTAACAATATTAATACGTTTTACTGTGTAAGATGTATGTTAACAATAATAATACGTTTTACTGTGTAAGATGTGTGTTAACAATAATAATACGTTTTACTGTGTAAGATGTGTTAACAATAATAATACGTTTTACTGTGTAAGATGTATATTAACAATAATAATACGTTTTACTGTGTAAGATGTGTGTTAACAATAATAATACGTTTTACTGTGTAAGATGTATGTTAACAATAATAATACGTTTTACTGTGTAAGATGTATGTTAACAATAATAATACGTTTTACTGTGTAAGATGTATGTTAACAATAATAATACGTTTTACTGTGTAAGATGTATGTTAACAATAATAATACGTTTTACTGTGTAAGATGTATGTTAACAATAATAATACGTTTTACTGTGTAAGATGTGTGTTAACAATAATAATACGTTTTACTGTGTAAGATGTGTGTTAACAATAATAATACGTTTTACTGTGTAAGATGTATGTTAACAATAATAATACGTTTTACTGTGTAAGATGTGTGTTAACAATAATAATACGTTTTACTGTGTAAGATGTATGTTAACAATAATAATACGTTTTACTGTGTAAGATGTATGTTAACAATAAGGTAAACATTATTTGTAAGATGTATTGTTAACAATAAGGTAAACATATTGTTGCTAATAATGTGAAATATGTTAACATAAGAAGATATATTTATTCTTTTTGTTAATATGAAGTATTTTTGTCGACAATAGGTGTAAGATTTGGAACTAAGACATCATGGTCCTTCAGTGAAGACTGGGTCGATACTGTTTCAGAGTTCTGAGGGCTCTACATAATATGTTAATAGACAAGTCCTTTAAGATTTGTACACTAGATATGTTCTTGAGACAGCTTTTTCCAACAAGATTCAAGCTTTCACATTCCTATCTTACTTGTCAACAGAATAGGAATTGAAAGTGTCATATCACTGCTTGAAATATCATTTTTAGTGAGATATACTGTGATAATTACCGGGAACAAATTTTGATAACATATTGTGTGTTTCTGTTTGGCAGTATTTCATGTGTAGTTAATGAAATATTACATTAGAGTTTGACATATTTCTGAATTGTGTTCGTTATGAAATATAACCATCAGATACGTATTCTCAGCGTTAAGTTTTTATTTTTGAATGAATGTCGTCCTGTGAAAACAATTAAACTATTTATTATTATCACTACCGTGTTTCTCCGATAATAAGACCTACCCATAAAATAAGACCTAGTGTGATTTTTGGGGATAGTTTTAATATAAGCCCTAGTTAAGAGTGGCAGGAAGAGGAGGGAAATAAAAAAAAAATTAATTTATTAATTAGTTTAATAGTTAGTTAATTAGTTTGTTTAAGTATTAATCAGGTAGTTTAATAGTTTAATAATAGTTTATTTTAAATGGTTAGTTTAATAGTTTTACTTTGTAACTTCATTTTTTTAATATATCAAAATAAGACATCCCCCGAAAATAAGCCCTAGTGTCATATTTTGGAGTGAAAATTAATATAAGCCCTGTCTTATTTTCGGAGAAACACGGTATTATACAACGTTCGTCCCACGTTACAAAAATTGACGCGTAGTTGAACGTTATGTCGTGGGCTAAAGTAGTCCATTAACAACTGTCATATGAACGAACCCAGTCTCGAGGGCCACGTACGGTGTTCTCGCTGATTTGTCGTGAAGTGGCGAATAAGTTAATATTGATCCTTGACATATTTATTGTTGTTATTATTGAGACTGGAGGAATCCGGTCAGGTGGCTTTATTAAAGGTTGTCTAAAAGGTCAACCTACAGCACGGCCTTTCGCCAATTTTCTGTGACGACGGAAAAAGTTCTCACGTGCAGTAAAATAATAATTTACCGTTTTAGGGCAGAACTATTAGTAATTCAACACAAAGTACATTTCTTGTCTCACAGGTGGCACTATTAGTAATTCAACACAAAGTACATTTCTTGTCTCACAGGTGGCACTATTAGTAATTCAACACAAAGTACATTTCTTGTCTCACAGGTGGCAGTATTAGTAATTTAACACAAAGTACATTTCTTGTCTCACAGGTGGCAGAACGGCCTTCTTTTTTGTGGGGGGTATAAATGTTGCTTTGAAAATGTTTACAGACAATGAGACAGAAATAAAACTAAATAAAAGAGACATGCTCACAATACAGAATTTTAAATAAAGACAACAAATGAAGAGAGGACCTAGGAGAGAAAATAAAACCTTCTTGGACCAAATACGTCATAAAGTTTGATTGAAGCTGAGCACAAATACCATCCGTGCTCTGATCGTCTCTGGTATCAAATCCACTTAATACCATCCGTGCTCTGATCGCCTCTGGTATCAAATCCACTTAATACCATCCGTGCTCTGATCGCCTCTGGTATCAAATCCACTTAATACCATCCGTGCTCTGATCACCTCTGGTATCAAATCCACTTAATACCATCCGTGCTCTGATCGCCTCTGGTATCAAATCCACTTAATACCATCCGTGCTCTGATCACCTCTGGTATCAAATCCACTTAATACCATCCGTGCTCTGATCGCCTCTGGTATCGAATACCATTTTCTGGCATTGTAATTCCGCACACATGTTTTGAAGTACAAATCTGAGAAGGACAGTTATTACAGGCCCGGCATGGCCTGGTGGTTAAGGCGCTGTACTCGCAATTGTAGGGTCGCGGGTACGAATCCCCCTCACCGAACGTACTCACTATTTTAGCCGTTGGGACGTTACACGTGACGATCAGTCCTAGTATTCGTTGGTAGAAGGGTAACTCAACAGTATGCGGTGGGTAATGATAACTAGCTGCCTTTCTTCTGGTTCATTTACTGCTAAATTAAGGACTCTTAGCTCTGTGCATAATTCAAAACAAACCTTGTTACTGCATAGCTTACTGTTAATCAAGTAAATTACTTGGAGCCGATTAATGAACTTGTATACATGTCAGGAAACAATTAGGGTTACTCAGAAATATGTTGTAATAATTATAAAAATAACTTGTGGGACGAGGGAAATCGTTGAAAATTCTAAGTGTTTAAAAACGTGGAATTGTACGTAAGTTTAACACAAATTATGTGTTTATATGTACTGTAGTATTCCATAAAGGTAACGAGTTGTGATAGAGTGGAAAAACTATATAACTATAAAGTTGTAAGTCTACGGAAATTTGTACTTTGTAGAATCAGATGAGAGAAATGTTAAAAAATAAACGTTTCGAACACAGTTTATGTAGATAATATAAAAGAGATAAAGTACAAGAAAGGTGAGCAATTACTCTAAAAAAAATCAGAGAAATTGGTACAAGGCTAGAAATTCTGACATTGTTAAGATATTCCTGTGTGAACTTGCAGCTTCGCCCAAAACAACTTCCTGTACGTAGGTGTGGAAAAGCATACATATATATTCAATCCCAATATTGGGTTGGTTTTAACCACGCGAGATAAGGCGCCTTCGAAGAAGTTAGAGAGAAGTCAGTCAATTTTTTTTTAAACACTAAGATGATAAGAATGCATTCAGATTACTTAATATTTATTTTCAAGACGGAGATATAATTTGTACTTGATGACATTATAAAACACAGAAACATGTATCAGTTTGAGTACACAGGACCACCTTAAAAGAGACCTGCAGTAAGTTGCACCTCAGCTGTGGTAAGCAAAATGTGGTGTCTGGTATCACAGTGACAGTGGCAATAGCTGTTTAAGTACTCAAAGCCACAGTACGGCACATAATTAAGAAGGATTTCCATCTTGAAAAGCGACACCAGTCGCGTATAAACAACGTACTTTCAAGACGTATCCATTAAACCGTAACATATATCAACCAGCTGCTCAAGTCGTCGGGCGCGTCGCCTATCTACGTCTATGCAATCAGACTGTTAAAACAGGTGATAGTATACTGTCGGTCTCGTATACTAAACGGATTATGGAAAGCGCTCAGAAAGGAGTGGCATTTCATGGATGTGACTTTCTTACAACAGAACGTTTTATATAGAAACTTTTACCAATGAATAGTGGGATTGAATGTCATACTATAAGGCCTCCATGGCTGAAAGGCCGAGGATGTCTGATGGGTCGGGGATTCAAACCTGCAACCCTCAGATTGCGATATAAGCGTCCTAACCATCTGGCCAGTCTACGGATTTACAACGCTAAACTCGGGGGTTAGATTCCCCTCGGTGGACTCAGCAGATACCCCGATGTGGCTTTGCTATAAGAAAACACACAGACTTACACACCTGACCAGTCTTTATGAACTCTACGGTGACCGAGACTAAATCTGTTTGAACTCTACAGTGACGGAGACTAAATCTGTTTGAACTCTACAGTGACCGAGACTAAATCTTGATGAACTCTATACAGTGACCAAGACTAAATCTGTTTGAACTCTGCAGTGACCGAGACTAAATCTGTTTACGGTTCATGTGAATACGGCTAAGTCTGGATAGAAGAATGTAAGCGTTTAGTATGAGCAAAAACACGTGCACGAACAAACAAACAAACGCCTAATCAGATGAACGCACTTAAAATTAATACTTAGTCCTTTTAGTAAAGTTCTTAAAACTTCTCGGGTTATTAGGGACGAGTTGCCCTCTGGTGGTAGAATGTGTGTAAATTACTACAATATTCTGTACGAATATTGAGTATGTTTAGTTGTTCTTATACAGAATGCTGAAAGAAACATATGCTTATTAATATTAGAAGATTCTGTTAAACTGCAAACTTTGTTAGAATTATTTGAATAATTATCGAAGGGTTGTAGGTTCGAATCCCCGTCACACCAAACATGCTCGCCCTCTCAGCCGTGGGGTCGCTATATGAATGTCAGTCCCACTTTTCATTAGTAAAAGAGGAGCCCAAATGTTGGCGGTGGGTGGTGATGAGTAGCTGCCTTCCCTCTAGTCTTCCCGTGTTAAATTAGGGACGGCTGACGCATATAACTCTCGTGTAGCTGTGCGTGAAATTCAAAAACAAAATACTCCTTCCGATTCATTATAGCAGTAAGAATACACCAGTGTTAAGCCTATTACGTTTTTAACGCTACGTTTTTTTATTCAGTCCATTTTGAAAAGAATGTATAATAAATAATATTTCATCCGCAGTGTGTCTCTCGACGACAAGTTCGCTCGATACAGGCAGGCTGGTGGGACATAACAAAAGATTACTTGTTGAAATAAGCCATTCGTTACAACAACGGTTGTTATTATGGTGAACGCCTATTCTAAGCTGGCAAATCATTTTTATAATCAATTATACTTGTCATAATATCTTAGCATCACGCCTGTTTCCGTGTGGTTGAAATATTATTATGAACATTTCTTAAAAAATAACCCTAACGGACGCGATAAAGAATACTGTGTTAAAAATATAATAGGCCTAAAACTTATGTGTTATGACAAGTACAGTTAATAATTCACCAGATCAGGAAAGGTTATAACAATTGTTATAATAAGTGACTTACATAGATAAATTATGTTCCGTTCACTATGGTGTTTGTTGTGTCCAAGCCTACCTTATGAGTTCTGTGCTGAGCTACACGCATCGTCGACAGTTTATAGTAGTGTGAGGTTAAAATATTAAATACACTCACGTTTTCCTTCAGAAACCCTGTTGGACTAAATAAATTGATAAAAAATGTGATAGGCCTATGATGTGTAATAAAAATATAATGGTACAGTCTGTTGTCTGTCCATGTAATTACTTCACAGGGATGGATCTGGCGTATAGGTTGGTTTGGTTCACGTAAAGATACGTTAAACTAGCAGTTTCGCATTCACAATTACATCTGAGGGAAGCAGCTTTTCATGTTCTAGGATGATCTCTCATTAATTATGAATTTACTCCAGCTATTAATTAATTATTATAATGTTTCTCTAACTCAGGAAAGGTGTTCATTGTAATGGTATTATTTTGGCTCTGTAAATGTAAATGATTTTCAGTATTCAGTAAAGTGAAAAACGACCAATCGGTATTTAAAGAAGTGACCTGTTTTCTGTTAATTCAAGACAGATAGAAAGTTGTGTTGATTGATGTTACATATAAAAGTTGTATGGTGACAAGAAATACAACAAACTTTAAGGTTACTGAAGGCTTCTGAGAATAGTTATATAGAGAGCATCTGTTAACTTTATACCCCTGTGAGACAGCGGTAAGCGTACAAACTTACAGTCCTAACTTTCAGGGTTCAATTCCCGTAGTGGACACAGCAAATAGTCAAATATGGCTTTGCTCTAGAACAAATAAACAGGCTTACATACAGTTTTCATATATTTCAATACACAAGTTGTAATAACCAATCCAATCAGTTTTATTTGCTTCAGTAATCTTCAAATGTGATTTGTTCTGAGTTATAAAGCTGTTAAATATCAAACATGTTCATTAATAACACGTAGTAATCCAATAATACACGTTGGGGCCCATAATAGCAATTAACTTATATTAATTACAGTTTATTGGAGCGATTGGTATATATACACTGATACTGACTAGTAAAGTATAGCAGTAGGTATAAGAAGTGGAGGTTGAAGAGAATTTGTTTAACATATTTTGTTAACAACGCACTCGAAAGTGTAATGACATCATAGATCGACTTATGGATAAAAGAAGGTATAAAGCCTTTTAGAATATTCAGATACAGGGTCTCTATCAGTTTGGGGTCAAAGGTCAGCACATTTCAAAGGTTTTCAATATTTTTCAAACAATTGAACAAAATACTACAGCAGAGCTTTAAGGATAATAACACATTTTTAAACCTTGTCTCAAGCCAATATAATCTGTTTAATAAATACTATGGTTACGAAAGAGAACCCACCAACCCATAGAGTTATTGCATTTGGTCTAGGTATTATATTTCCTTGTACCGCAAGTCCTAAGTGTTAAAAGTCATAAGCTTCTAATAATACCTTAAACACAAGGACTCTTTTCATGAGAGGAGTGAATGAAGAAAACTGGAATCCGAACAAATTTATTCGACCTATCAGATCTATCTCTCGATGTAGCTTATAAGGAATGTGTGTGTGTCTTTATTCTGTTTACATGTGGAAGCTTATATAGAATGTGCGTGTCTTTGGTTTCGGAGGCCAATATCTACTGTGATAAAGTCTATGGAAAGTCTGTCACAATGAGTGTTCTAAGAACAACATTTTCACATTTCTCAAAAGCTTGTTACCACAGAAGAACACGAGACCTGTGAACAGTGTGTTTAATTCTTCATATTTAAGCCTATTTTTCATTTCCATGTTTACTCTTCAAAATCCTCATTAAATCTTTGGTCAACAACACTGAATGAAATATTATGTGATTCATTAAGTGTAGATTAGATTTTATTTGATTCCTGACAGACAGCAACAAATTACACATTTATTGGATACGAAAAGAGACATGGTGGTTAGAGGGCGCTCGGATCGCAATCTAGTGGTCGCGGGTCGTGCTCGCACTTTTAGACGTATGGGCATTATAAATTGTCGGCTAATCCCACTATTCGTTGGTGAAAGATTTGACGGTGGGTGGTAATGACTAGCTGCCTTCTCTCTAGTCTTTCACAATTAAATTATGGACAGCTAGCGCAGATAGTCCTCGTATAGCTAAAATTTAAAACGAACCAATCAAGACGAAAAGAAATATTCACAGTGTTGATTGTTGAGAGTGGTTGTTTAGATATTTAAATACCTATCACACTTGTCATAAACATCTCTTCCTATTGGTAATAAACTCTAATAATTGCATGCCCTTCCGCCATATTTAAAATCAGAGTTAAGAAATATTTAATATTTCAAGTAAAACACCAGCCATGTAATAACAATAACCATAAAAGAAACAACAAGAAACTATCCAGCAAAACACCAGTCATGTAATAACAATAAACGTAAAATAAATAACAAGAAACTTTGTCCAGCAAAACACCAGTCATGTAATAACAATAACCATAAAAGAAACAATAAGAAACTATCCAGCAAAACACCGGTCATGTAATAACAATAAACGTAAAATAAATAACAAGAAACTTTGTCCAGCAAAACACCAGTCATGTAATAACTATAACCATAAAATAAATAACAAGAAACTATCCAGCAAAACACCAGTCATGTAATAACAATAACCATAAAAGAAATAACAAGCAACTTTGTCTAGCAAAACACCAGCCATGTAATAACAATAACCATAAAAGAAATAACAAGCAACTTTGTCTAGCAAAACACCAGCCATGTAATAACAATAACCACAAAACAAATAACAAGAAACTTTGTCCAGAAAAACACCAGTCATGTAATAACAATAACCATAAAAGAAATAACAAGCAACTTTGTCCAGCAAAACACCAGTAATGTAATAACTATAACCATAAAAGAAATAACAAGCAACTTTGTCTAGCAAAACACCAGCCATGTAATAACAATAACCATAAAAGAAATAACAAGCAACTTTGTCCAGCAAAACACCGGTCATGTAATAACAATAACCACAAAACAAATAACAAGAAACTTTGTCCAGAAAAACACCAGTCATGTAATAACAATAACCATAAAAGAAATAACAAGCAACTTTGTCCAGCAAAACACCAGTCATGTAATAACAATAACCATAAAAGAAATAACAAGAAACTTTGTCCAGCAAAACACCAGTCATGTAATAACTATAACCACAAAACAAATAACAAGAAACTTTGTCCAGAAAAACACCAGTCATGTAATAACAATAACCATAAAAGAAATAACAAGAAACTTTGTCCAGCAAAACACCAGTCATGTAATAACAATAACCACAAAACAAATAACAAGAAACTTTGTCCAGAAAAACACCAGTCATGTAATAACAATAACCATAAAAGAAATAACAAGAAACTTTGTCCAGAAAAACACCAGTCATGTAATAACAATAACCACAAAACAATAACAAGAAACTTTGTCCAGAAAAACACCAGTCATGTAATAACAATAACCATAAAAGAAATAACAAGAAACTTTGTCCAGAAAAACACCAGTCATGTAATAACAATAACCATAAAATAAATAACAAGAAACTTTGTCTAGCAAAACACCAGTCATGTAATAACAATAACCATAAAAGAAATAACAAGAAACTTTGTCCAGAAAAACACCAGTCATGTAATAACAATAACCATAAAATAAATAACAAGAAACTTTGTCTAGCAAAACACCAGTCATGTAATAACTATAACCATAAAAGAAATAACAAGCAACTTTTTCCAGCAAAACACCAGGCATGTAATAACAATAACCATAAAAGAAATAACAAGAAACTTTGTCCAGCAAAACACCAGTTATGTAATAACTATAACCACAAAACAAATAACAAGAAACTTTGTCCAGAAAAACACCAATCATATGATAATAAATTTGTAATTCAGCAACGTCGTAGGATTAGAGATGATTTCAGTGTCACTTTGTTTGCAATTGAGGACAAATGGGCTATGTGTACTCTGTACCGTGGATATGGAAACTCTTCTAGCGGTGTGAGTCCGGCGGAGATGTGCAGCTGTGCCACGGCGGGGCTTCGGTGGCAGAATTGTTACCAACGGTTTTGGAAATATAATTGAAAAGATGACAGCAGATGACATTTATAACCCCCCCTCCCCCAAAAAAAAGAAACTGATTCGCCAAGTCGAAGTTCATCGTTAACCGTGAAGATACCTGAAAACATTGTTAATCGTGAGGATACCAGAGTATTAATTAATATAATACAGTTTACTTTCTTTCAGTTTATATTTAAATTTGTGTTATACTTTCTTAGGTCAAAGTATCTGACATTTCAAAATATACTCAAGGTTGTAGGCCTAAACTAAGCTTAACTTGAAAGCAAAATATAAATTATCTTCCTGTCTTTAGAGCCTCACTGTAGACGTGTTTATTATTTATGATTAACTTATTTCTTTTTTGACCTAAGGGTTTATCTAAATTGAGAACGTAAATGTATGTATATAATTTACAATTATAACCTTTGTTATACGTCTTTGATTACAAATACACAATTCTGCCAGAGTAATTTCCGGATATTTTTATTTCTTTTATGTTTCAGCTGTACACACTAGTCGTGTGAATGTGTTAGTTATCGCTTTTTCACACTTAACTACACACTGTTCTTATCTATTTTTCAAGATATGTGAAAGGAACCCTAATTAAGCAACTAGCTGTATAAATATGTAAATGAGAACTGACACTGATGTGCTTCACTGGTTAATTTAAAAGTTTAACTTGTGTAAATACGTCGAATTCATGGATATTACGCCTGTGCGTGATCGTGAGCTGTCCAAATCTAGTTTTCTAGTAATCTCTTTCATCACATAAACAGAAGTCATGGGGACTCTACCCTAAGGAAGACGTGCACATCTAAACAATGGGGGATCCTCCCCTCGACTGAACGCTCCTCGTAATACTGGTTAAAAAACTCGCAGAACTGTCCACTTCATTTTTACGTGACAGAAATGAGAAATTCTCTATACAAATGTTTAAGATTAGAAAGAATGCGTCAGATAAGGCTTAAGTTATTACTTAGGTAACAATAATAAAGTGTACCTTCTTTGTTGGGTTAGCTTTTGCTATATGTGTTTCTTAGTTCATGGAACAATGACGTCACTTCACTGGTGGTATTTCACTGTTGTTTTTAGTGTCTCTTTATGTTAGCCAACCTGCTTTATATGACGATAGCGCGTGTTTGTTTTAAAAACAAGCCGCTCGCGAGCTTCGGTATTTTTATGTGAGAATTCGTGGACGTAACTTGTTATCACAATTGACACCATCCTAGAAAATGTTGAAGTTTTAAAACCATCTAATGGTGAAAATCTTGTGATTTTTTCGCAATTTTTGTAACTTCCTAGTATTTACATAAGAATATTAATTCATGTTAAACGTAAACAAAACAAACAAGACACACCAGCTCGTGGTGGTGGGGATCTTTCTCCGTCTCCCCACACACTTGTATGATTAATAACTTGTGAAGTTATCAGTCATTGTGACACAAGTATTCATACCCTTGATGCTAAACAGCTGCACGCGCTCAGGGTGATCCTTTCACCAGTTATGGATGAAATGTCCATACTTTTAATGTCAGGCAGATGCACGTGTGCAGGAATTGTTACATCACGTGTGTACTGTGATCCTTCGTCCGCTGTTTGGATAGAAATACTCGTGACCTCTATGTTATGTGAAGCCCTTCCCTTCTATTACTTTATATTTTCTGATTACATTTTAGTTATATTGTGTTCCATGTTTATATTTTAGTGGATATCGTTTGACGAGAGAGCTTTTAGTGTGTTTTTTGTCCCTTTATTTTTTATGGAACAACCAATTAAAAAGCACATGAACAACAAAAGACTGTGATAAAATTTTAAGGTCCAATTTATTTTAATATCTGTGCAATGGAAGGCAACAATAGTAAGTGATATTACATAAAGACAAATAAACAAACACTGTGAGGTTTGGTGAAAATAGTTACGTTCAAGAAACGTGACCATCCTGACCTTTCACTTAGGCCGAACAAAAAAAGAAAGAGACATAAGATACACTGATTGAAATATTATATTAAGAAATAGTTTGGCTTAAACTAACAGACAGACATCTCTCTTACTATAAATAAAACAACTATCGACAGTTGTATAATGTATCACTTCAACATTAGTTACGTCAAAACAGAAAAATCTAGTGAAGCGAAAATAATAAAATAAAAATTATTTTTAATCTATGATTTACTTAATTAGTGGAGTTTCGCTTACGAATCTGGAAGTGTGTAATCATTTCTAATGGTATTTGTAAGTTAAGTAATTTCTTTTATCCACTCTCTCGGCAAGAGTACATAACTGTTCCCGCCAATTTCTTATTTTGTCTCCAAGGCTTAAAATACGACGAAAGTCAGCTTCACTTAGATTGGACTACTCAGTCCAGTGATAGGACTATCATTATATATAGAAGTAAAATAGTACGTGATGTTAAGGTGATGAAATATAGCAGCACTGACGAAGGTATTAGCAAGTTCAGCCATTTCATAATCCACTAAACTTGAAACTCGAAGTTACAACGTTTCGGAAGCCCTTGGAATGTTCGGTGTTTCTAACAAGTTAAGCTAGCTGACGATTTATCAAGCTACTGAATTTTAAAACGTAGCGGCTTTTCGAATTAACGCTTTGATGTTATTTAAAACCATGGAAACGCACGCGTTTCATCGTTCACGCCCCAAAATTCCCGGATCGAAGGCAAGTTGCTAAAACCGCCTTCATATTGGTATCAGCATGCCGCTTTCATTTCACGCTTAATAGGACAACAGTATAGGTTGCATAGAAACAGTTTTGTTACTTATGGAGCGATTTGTGTCGACACAAACCCAGACTTCACTTACTGATTTTGACTTCCATCTTACAGATATTAAATCAGATCTCAACAATTCTCTCACAGTTTTTTTTTTTTTTTCAAATCAGTGTCTTCGAAAACTTGTTCACTCAGTTTTAAAATATTAAACACTTTACTTAAAGAAACCAAACTAGTAAAACTTATTCATTCAACCATTGTATATCAAACACTTTACGTAAAGAAACCAAACTAGTAAAACTTATTCATTCAACCATTGTATATCAAACATTTTACGTGAAGAAACCAAACTAGTAAAACTTATTCATTCAACCATTGTATATCAAACTTTACTTAAAGCTACCAAACCGGTAAAACTTATTCATTCAACCATTGTATATCAAACACTTTACGTAAAGAAACCAAACTAGTAAAACTTATTCATTCAACCTTTGTATATCAAACTTTACTTAAAGCTACCAAACCGGTAAAACTTATTCATTCAACCATTGTATATCAAACACTTTACGTAAAGAAACCAAACTAGTAAAACTTATTCATTCAACCATTGTATATCAAACATTTTACGTGAAGAAACCAAACTAGTAAAACTTATTCATTCAACCATTGTATATCAAACGTATTACGTAAAGAAACCAAACTAGTAAAACCTATTTATTCAACGTTTGTATATCAAATATTTTACTTAAAGAAACCAAACTAGTAAAACCTATTCATTCAACCTTTGTATATCAAACACTTTACGTAAAGAAACCAAACTAGTAAAACCTATTCATTCAACCTTTGTATATCAAACTTTACTTAAAGAAACCAAACTAGTAAAACCTATTCATTCAACCTTTGTATATCAAACTTTACTTAAAGAAACCAAACTAGTAAAACTTATTCATTCAACCATTGTATATCAAACACTTTACGTAAAGAAACCAAACTAGTAAAACTTATTCATTCAACCATTGTATATCAAACACTTTACGTAAAGAAACCAAACTAGTAAAACTTATTCATTCAACCATTGTATATCAAAACACCTTACGTAAAGAAACCAAACTAGTAAAACCTATTCATTCAACCATTGTATATCAAAACACCTTACGTAAAGAAACCAAACTAGTAAAACTTATTCATTCAACCATTGTATATCAAACACTTTACGTAAAGAAACCAAACTAGTAAAACTTATTCATTCAACCATTGTATATCAAAACACCTTACGTAAAGAAACCAAACTAGTAAAACCTATTCATTCAACCTTTGTATATCAAACCTTACTTAAAGCTACCAGACCGGTAAGACATATTCATTCAACATTTGTATATCAAACACTTTACTTGAAGCAGCCAATCTTCTCAGTCAGTTTGTATGGTGAACGTTATGTCAGAACGTTTTTCGAATGATTTGCATTGCACGTGTCGTTATGATCTCAGTTTTGATATTGGAAGAATTCTAAGAAGGTATTCTTGTAGAAATATACAAAATGTGTGTGTTTTCGTATAGCCAATCCATCGGGCTATCTTCTGAGTTCACCGAGGGGAATCGAACCCCTAATATTAACGTTGCAAATCCGTAGATTTACCGCTGTACTAGTTAGGGAGGAGCACTCTTTGCCCTGATATGAATGATATATTAAGATTGTTTATTAAACTGTACATTGTAGTCGGCACCTCAACTTGACTGAAGATGTCCTCAGGCTAGTACATAAAAAACTAGTACAAAATAGTTGCTTAAAGACAAACACTTTTTAGATAACATACATAATATAGTATTATACACTTGAAACTGACGTAATTCATACAGATTGATAAACATTTAAAATTATTATAGCCTTGCATTTTGAAGTAACGAACCGGATATCTGGAGAAGATAATGAAGACATCCGACTTGGGGTGTTACAAACAGCTTTAGTTTTTAATCACTTAAGTGGGCGATGGAAACAACTGAGAGATAATTGAGTTATTTGCTACGCAGTCACTTTGTGTAGCTTAATTTTTAATCTGTTCCTTCACACAAGTCAGCTCCACCTAGTGGTATGTTCGTTGTGTGAGGCCCGCCCGTGGTGTTGTGTTTGCTTACACAGTTTGTAATATAATGACAAAAATAATTGTGTATGGTGTGTGTTCCAAGGCGTTGTTCATTGGCCCGTTTGTGTGTGCCAAGGCGTTGTTCATTGGCCCGTTTGTTCTGGGACATGTTTGCTTTTAAACCAACCCCACTTACTTCACTTTTTCGGTTATATTATTAAAATTAACCAGAATTTGAAATGTTCGTGTTTGTAAATATGATTTAACACTTCATTGTACTGAGTGTCCAATAGTGAAATACATATACGCTTTGTATTAACAAAAATTGGACTTTTGGATATATGTGTTATCTGTGTTAATAAATATTGAATTTTGAAATAAAATATTAGCGGATATTAGATCTTGGAAAATACGTGAACGTTATATTAGCGGATATTAGATCTTGGAAAATACGTGAACGTTATATTAGTGGATATTGGATTCTGGGAAATGTGATCATTGTATTAGCGGGTATTAGATCTTGGGAAATAAGTGAACTGTATGTTAACAGATATTAGATTTTGATATATATATATATAAATTTGGTATTAAAGGCCCATCAGTGGCGAGAAGTCTGTGCATAATATAGGTACTAAAATAGACCTGTCCGTTCTTAGTTGGTCCAACTGCATTTCTGAGGATCCAAGGTTAGTGTTCGGGATGCGAGTTTTTAAATTGACAGTGTTAACTAGCTTGAAATATGCGATTTCGTAAGGAAACGGTACAAAGGGTTGTAGTTTGAAGTGTGGAAACTTTTATACCGACGGTACAAAGTATTCTGACGTATGTGAAATCGTAAAGTTCCGATATTAATTGTTTGTTCCACCTTTGGCAGAGCGGGCAGAACACAGATAGCCTATTGTGTAGCTAAACTATCAGACAAACGAAACTTAATACTTTGAAGTATCTACGGTCTTAAAGGGACGGTACTAAGTAGTTTGATGTATGCTAGGTCTTAAAGGGACGGTACTAAGTAGTTTGATGTATGCTAGGTCTTAAAGGGACGGAACTAAGTAGTTTGATGTATGCTAGGTCTTAAAGTGACGGAACTAAGTAGTTTGATGTATGTTAGGTCTTAAAGTGACGGAACTAAGTAGTTTGATGTATGCTAGGTCTTAAAGTGACGGAACTAAGTAGCTTGATGTATGCTAGGTCTTAAAGTGACGGTACTAAGTAGTTTGATGTATGTTAGGTCTTAAAGTGACGGAACTAAGTAGTTTGATGTATGTTAGGTCTTAAAGTGACGGAACTAAGTAGTTTGATGTATGTTAGGTCTTAAAGTGACGGTACTAAGTAGTTTGATGTATGCTAGGTATTAAAGTGACGGTACTAAGTAGTTTGATGTATGTTAGGTCTTAAAGGGACGGTACTAAGTAGTTTGATGTATGTTAGGTATTAAAGGGACGGTACTAAGTAGTTTGATGTATGCTAGGTCTTAAAGTGACGGAACTAAGTAGTTTGATGTATGTTAGGTCTTAAAGTGACGGAACTAAGTAGTTTGATGTATGCTAGGTCTTAAAGGGACGGTACTAAGTAGTTTGATGTATGCTAGGTCTTAAAGTGACGGAACTAAGTAGTTTGATGTATGTTAGGTCTTAAAGGGACGGTACTAAGTAGTTTGATGTAGGTTAGGTATTAAAGTGACGGTACTAAGTAGTTTGATGTATGCTAGGTCTTAAAGTGACGGTACTAAGTAGTTTGATGTATGCTAGGTCTTAAAGTGACGGTACTAAGTAGTTTGATGTATGTTAGGTATTAAAGTGACGGTACTAAGTAGTTTGATGTATGCTAGGTCTTAAAGTGACGGAACTAAGTAGCTTGATGTATGCTAGGTCTTAAAGGGACGGTACTAAGTAGTTTGATGTATGCTAGGTCTTAAAGTGACGGAACTAAGTAGTTTGATGTATGTTAGGTATTAAAGTGACGGTACTAAGTAGTTTGATGTATGTTAGGTATTAAAGTGACGGTACTAAGTAGTTTGATGTATGCTAGGTCTTAAAGTGACGGTACTAAGTAGTTTGATGTATGTTAGGTATTAAAGTGACGGTACTAAGTAGTTTGATGTATGTTAGGTCTTAAAGGGACGGTACTAAGTAGTTTGATGTATGTTAGGTATTAAAGGGACGGTACTAAGTAGTTTGATGTATGCTAGGTCTTAAAGTGACGGAACTAAGTAGTTTGATGTATGTTAGGTCTTAAAGTGACGGAACTAAGTAGTTTGATGTATGCTAGGTCTTAAAGGGACGGTACTAAGTAGTTTGATGTATGCTAGGTCTTAAAGTGACGGAACTAAGTAGTTTGATGTATGTTAGGTCTTAAAGGGACGGTACTAAGTAGTTTGATGTAGGTTAGGTATTAAAGTGACGGTACTAAGTAGTTTGATGTATGCTAGGTCTTAAAGTGACGGTACTAAGTAGTTTGATGTATGTTAGGTATTAAAGTAACGGTACTAAGTAGTTTGATGTATGTTAGGTATTAAAGTAACGGTACTAAGTAGTTTGATGTATGTTAGGTATTAAAGTGACGGTACTAAGTAGTTTGATGTATGTTAGGTCTTAAAGGGACGGTACTAAGTAGTTTGATGTATGCTAGGTATTAAAGGGACGGTACTAAGTAGTTTGATGTATGCTAGGTCTTAAAGTGACGGAACTAAGTAGTTTGATGTATGTTAGGTCTTAAAGTGACGGAACTAAGTAGTTTGATGTATGCTAGGTCTTAAAGTGACGGTACTAAGTAGTTTAATGTATGCTAGGTCTTAAAGTGACGGAACTAAGTAGTTTGATGTATGTTAGGTATTAAAGTGACGGTACTAAGTAGTTTGATGTATGTTAGGTATTAAAGTGACGGTACTAAGTAGTTTGATGTATGTTAGGTATTAAAGTGGCGGTACTAAGTAGTTTGATGTATGTTAGGTATTAAAGTGACGGTACTAAGTAGTTTGATGTATGCTAGGTCTTAAAGTGACGGAACTAAGTAGTTTGATGTATGCTAGGTCTTAAAGTGACGGTACTAAGTAGTTTGATGTATGCTAGGTATTAAAGTGACGGTACTAAGTAGTTTGATGTATGTTAGGTATTAAAGTGACGGTACTAAGTAGTTTGATGTATGTTAGGTATTAATGTGACGGTACTAAGTAGTTTGATGTATGCTAGGTATTAAAGTGACGGTACTAAGTAGTTTGATGTATGTTAGGTTTTAAAGTGACGGAACTAAGTAGTTTGATGTATGCTAGGTCTTAAAGTGACGGTACTAAGTAGTTTGATGTATGTTAGGTATTAAAGTGACGGTACTAAGTAGTTTGATGTATGTTAGGTATTAAAGTGACGGTACTAAGTAGTTTGATGTATGTTAGGTATTAAAGGGACGGTACTAAGTAGTTTGATGCATGCTAGGTCTTAAAGTGACGGAACTAAGTAGTTTGATGTATGTTAGGTCTTAAAGTGACGGAACTAAGTAGTTTGATGTATGCTAGGTCTTAAAGTGACGGTACTAAGTAGTTTAATGTATGCTAGGTCTTAAAGTGACGGAACTAAGTAGTTTGATGTATGTTAGGTCTTAAAGGGACGGTACTAAGTAGTTTGATGTATGTTAGGTCTTAAAGGGACGGTACTAAGTAGTTTGATGTATGTTAGGTATTAAAGTGACGGTACTAAGTAGTTTGATGTATGCTAGGTCTTAAAGTGACGGAACTAAGTAGTTTGATGTATGTTAGGTCTTAAAGTGACGGAACTAAGTAGTTTGATGTATGCTAGGTCTTAAAGTGACGGTACTAAGTAGTTTGATGTATGCTAGGTCTTAAAGTGACGGAACTAAGTAGTTTGATGTATGTTAGGTCTTAAAGTGACGGAACTAAGTAGTTTGATGTATGTTAGGTCTTAAAGGGACGGTACTAAGTAGTTTGATGTATGCTAGGTCTTAAAGGGACGGTACTAAGTAGTTTGATGTATGTTAGGTCTTAAAGTGACGGTACTAAGTAGTTTGAGTCATATAGGATGTCCCAAAAAAATGTACACACACTTTGAATGATTATAAATACAGTGTTTATAAAGATACATCGAGGTTTTATAATCCAAGTTTAAGAAGACAAGTGTAGAATCTTTTGAGGTGTGGCAGCTGTCAAACTGATGAACTTTCAGACACTGCTGACAACGCGGACAGATGGAATTCCAAACTTTTTGAATCACTTCATTTGGTATTTAGGTGCATTCTCTTTCAATTACTGCTCTCAGCTCATTGATTGTTGCAGGTTTTGTGCTATAAACCTTATCTTTGGCGTATCCCCATAAAAAAAAAGTCCAGAGGTGTGAGGTCTGGTGAAGGAAATTCAGTGCTACCTCTTCTCTCAATCCATCTGTTCGTCAAGATAGGTCCTCACATTACGATGGTAGTGAGGAGGGGCTCCATCTTGTTGGAAATAAGACTCCTCATCTCCAAATTGCTCTCAATGCGTGGCACGACAGATTCTCGCAGATAAACGAGACCAGTGACTGTGTTTTCGAAAAAGAATGGTCCAATTACACCCAACGCTGATAATCGACACCTAAGAACCCCTGGTAAGTTTACGTGGTGTTCAACCGTAACATACGGGTTATGAGGTGCCAAGTAGGTGTAATTGTGGTGATTAACTGAGCCATTTAACGTAAATGTGGCCTCTTCGCTCCAGACAATCTTGTTTGGAAACTGCGCATCCTCTGCAGAGTTTACAAGGTACCACTCACAAAATTCAACACTCTGGTCAGGATTATCTTCACTGAGGGCGCGGACTAATGACAGAATAAAACTTTTCCAATGAACCTTCTTCAATATGCGTTGGACGCTGGATTTTGGGATTCCTGTCTCACGGACAGATTTTCTTGGAGATCGGTGGAGACTTTCCAACAGCTCTACTTCTCGTGTGGGACTGGTGGATGATCGCGTCTTCTATAACGACTCTTTATGGACATCTTGAAGAGTTTTATTTGTTTCAAACTTATCTCTGATGCGAGTAATGGTGAGTCATGCTGGTAGATCTATTTAAAACTCCTTCTGAACCTTCCTTACACTTCTAGTAACACTTTAAGATACATTTCCTTTATCAAAACTTAGTTTTGAAAAAAAAAGAAAGTTTGAGTGAGTTAAAACCATTCAAAGTGTGTATACATTTTTTGGGGCACCCTGTATTATGTTTTGAAATGATTGTTCTTGGTGTTTAGTGTTAACAATTAGTTTTTTTAACACAAAGCTGTAAGATGGTTATCTGTGTTATGCCTAGAGTGAGGATCGAATCCCGATATTTAGCTCAGAAGTGAACCTCTGAACCACCTTAATAACAAATATGATCTGTGACATATTTGGGATTCTCATTTTTACTTCCAAATGTCTTTAAGAGTTCAATAGTGTGTTACTTTAATACTTACGTTTAAAGTCGTATCAAGCTGTTCTTTTAATAATAGAGCCAGGCGTGGCGGTTTGTAAACCCAAGGGTACTGATGTACGTTCTGCTACTGTATTTTGGGACCGTAGAGATGTTATCGGAATGATGGTCAAAGCTCACTATTGGATTAGAGTAGTCAAAGAGAGGACAGTGGGTTCTGGTCCCATGCTTGTTGTCTGTTAGTTCCAAAATTAGTAACAGAAATCGTTGTAGCCGCTTGTGTGGCTTGGTAAACCAGAAAGAACTCTTTATAGTTAATGAAATATTAGCCCATCTCTTAAAAATATGTGTTTTCGATTAGTCATATGAACGTTTTGATTTAGTTTAAAATGCTAGTTTTATAATATTGTTGTTTTTAACCATAGAAACAAGTAATGAGAAACTCTCGAACTCAATGTTTCCTTCTTCTTCTAAAGGTTTTAATGATGCTACAAAAGTACACGAGACAGTCAGTACAGTCGTTAGAAAAAATATGTCGTATTTTACATTGTTCCTTAGTGTGATAATAAAAACATGTAAGTTCAATATTAAAGCCACTCAGATTATTAAGTTTGGTTTTCCTCTCACGCATGATTAGGCCTGTGCTATTGTAACCTCTCGTGCATGATCAGGCCCGTGCTACTGTAACCTCTCGTGCATGATTAGGCCCGTGCTACTGTACCCTCTCGTGCATGATCAGGCCCATGCTACTGTAACCTCTCGTGCATGATTAGGCCCGTGCTACTGTAACCTCTCGTGCATGATCAGGCCCGTGCTACTGTAACCTCTCGTGCATGATTAGGCCCGTGCTACTGTAACCTCTCGTGCATGATTAGGCTCGTGCTACTGTAAGGTGTATTCAAGTTAAAGTGCTAAAAAAGCACGAATGGGAATTATAGAAAGATCGAACGAGTTAACAGTCCACCCAAATCGCTGCTTGACCATTTGACTTGTCATTTGGGTAAGTGTAGGTCATTAATTTTATATAATCTTGTCGAATACTGATAATAAACTTCACGTTTTTTTACCCATTAAAACGTTTGGGAAATGTGATAGTTGAAACTGTCTGTCTTGTTAGGTGTCCTGACACCTACCTTATTATCTCTATTAAAATGCAGTTTAGAATAGAACAATTCTCTAACTGGCATTGATCAGGAAGTCACGTGTTTGATGGTGGAATCATTTTCTCTATCATCTGATAATGAGACGTGTACAGACGGTACTTATGAAACTCAAACAAGGCTTATTGTTGACTCCTCGGTAAAAAATACGCAAATTATATACTGTTGTTATAAAGATGTATGCGTACTGTTGAGAAAGCATAAATGCGTCAGTGATGTACTGTTGACTTAGATGTATATTAACACGTGTTATACTGTTAATTCAACTTAAACAAGTTCAGCTGTTGACTGTATTTAACGTCAATTTAATAATAGTATTACACTACTGTAGGTTTCTCGACGATACTGCTTCATTCAACAGATGCCATTTTTTTTATATAAGTTGAGGGCGGGTCCAAAATATTTAAAAGAGGGGTGTCCTATGTTTAAACATAGATCCGACACAAAGAATGTTGATTATGCCTACTGTTCCATTTATATTATCAAATTCATTATGCACTACTACTTATAAAACAGCAATATATCAGCTATTGTTATTTATTGAACAGGAATCACACGATAAGCCGACGATAATCTGGAATCAGAAGATACAGCCGACGATAATTTGTGTATCTTTCTCGATCTCTTTTGCAATTAAAACGTATGTAAACAACTGTACAGATAATACAAGAACAAGTAAAATCTTGCGGGCTACAACACGTGGAGTTACAGTAAAGGAAAATCGATCTGTAGCCAGATCCGTGCGTCAGTACCAGTGTAGTATGGATCTGTAGTCAGATCCGTGCGTCAGTACCAGTGTAGTATGGATCTGTAGTCAGATCTGTGTGTAATTGTTTATTCTCAAAGTGACTAGTCATAATGCCAGTCTTCAGATTTAATTGTTTCAAAACATACAGAAATAGAACGGTTAACAAGAAGTCTTATCACTGCATCTTTTGTTGTTTAAAATTAGGTTACACAGTGTGCTTGCTGGCTATCTGTGCTTTGCCCACTTAGGTTACACAGTGTGCTTGCTGGCTATCTGTGCTTTGCCCACCGTGATCTGTGGGAAAATCGTAAATCATATTCGGAAGAGTCAATGTCTTTAATCTTCCATTCTGTTTTTGAGTAGATACACTATATTTTAACGAAAACACATGGTCAGGAGTCAAAACCTAAACAACAGTATTGTTTTTACTATTAACTTATTTTCATATCATATATATACGTATATATTTAACTGCTGTCTTTGTTGACACTGTAGTCAGTGGTTCAGTTTTATGTCGAGGAAGGTAAGTTATTATTGTCGTTTCTTTTATTTCAACTGTTTGTTCAGAGTGAATGGTGTGCATCTGCGGGCCATTTCCCGTTACCACAGAAAATAAAAATAGTGTCCCACAGTTTAAGACTGTGAGGTTATTATAAGGGTTATGGTCAGTTGTAAAATCTGTTCACGAATATTCAAAAGCAGAAATTGTGTGGACTTATTGTTTATATTCTATATTTGTTGAACCTAACTACAACAGCAGTTAGCAACTAACACGTGCATTTTTAGTTCTTCTAGAAGTAATTTTAATGAGAACCTATCATCATTTCATGGTGTAGAATACAGTGAGTCTTTACTATCACGTTGTGAAGTATTAATCAATGGGTGTAGAATACAGTGAGTCTTTACTATCACGTTGTGAAGTATTAATCAATGTGTGTAGAATACAGTGAGTCTTTACTACCACGTTGTGAAGTATTAATCAATGGGTGTAGAATACAGTGAGTCTTTACTACCACGTTGTGAAGTATTTATCAATGGGTGTAGAATACAGAGAGTCTTTACTATCACGTTGTGAAGTATTAATCAATGGGTGTAGAATACAGTGAGTCTTTACTATCACGATGTGAAGTATTAATCAATGGGTGTAGAATACAGTGAGTCTTTACTATCACGATGTGAAGTATTAATCAATGGGTGTAGAATACAGTGAGTCTTTACTATCACGTTGTGAAGTATTAATCAATGGGTGTAGAATACAGTGAGTCTTTACTATCACGTTGTGAAGTATTAATCAATGGGTGTAGAATACAGTGAGTCTTTACTATCACGATGTGAAGTATTTATCAATGGGTGTAGAATACAGTGAGTCTTTACTATCACGTTGTGAAGTATTAATCAATGGGTGTAGAATACAGTGAGTCTTTACTATCACGTTGTGAAGTATTAATCAATGGGTGTAGAATACAGTGAGTCTTTACTATCACGTTGTGAAGTATTAATCAATGGGTGTAGAATACAGTGAGTCTTTACTACCACGTTGTGAAGTATTTATCAATGGGTGTAGAATACAGTGAGTCTTTACTACCACGTTGTGAAGTATTTACCAATGGTTGTAGAATACAGTGAGTCTTTACTATCACGTTGTGAAGTATTAATCAATGGGTGTAGAATACAGTGAGTCTTTACTATCACGTTGTGAAGTATTAATCAATGGGTGTAGAATACAGAGAGTCTTTACTATCACGATGTGAAGTATTAATCAATGGGTGTAGAATACAGTGAGTCTTTACTATCACGATGTGAAGTATTAATCAATGGGTGTAGAATACAGAGAGTCTTTACTATCACGTTGTGAAGTATTAATCAATGGGTGTAGAATACAGTGAGTCTTTACTATCACGATGTGAAGTATTAATCAATGGGTGTAGAATAGAGTGAGTCTTTACAATCACGTTGTGAAGTATTAATCAATGGGTGTAGAATACACTGAGTCTTTACTATCACGATGTGAAATATTAATCAATGGGTGTAGAATAGAGTGAGTCTTTACTATCACGTTGTGAAGTATTAATCAATGGGTGTAGAATAGAGTGAGTCTTTACTATCACGTTGTGAAGTATTAATCAATGGGTGTAGAATACATTGAGTCTTTACTACCACGTTGTGAAGTATTAATCAATGGGTGTAGAATACAGTGAGTCTTTACTATCACGATGTGAAGTATTAATCAATGGGTGTAGAATAGAGTGAGTCTTTACAATCACGTTGTGAAGTATTAATCAATGGGTGTAGAATACACTGAGTCTTTACTATCACGATGTGAAATATTAATCAATGGGTGTAGAATAGAGTGAGTCTTTACTATCACGTTGTGAAGTATTAATCAATGGGTGTAGAATAGAGTGAGTCTTTACTATCACGTTGTGAAGTATTAATCAATGGGTGTAGAATACAGTGAGTCTTTACTATCACGTTGTGAAGTATTAATCAATGGGTGTAGAATACAGTGAGTCTTTACTATCACGTTGTGAAGTATTAATCAATGGGTGTAGAATACAGTGAGTCTTTACTATCACGATGTGAAGTATTTATCAATGGGTGTAGAATACAGTGAGTCTTTACTATCACGTTGTGAAGTATTAATCAATGGGTGTAGAATACAGTGAGTCTTTACTATCACGTTGTGAAGTATTAATCAATGGGTGTAGAATACAGAGAGTCTTTACTATCACGTTGTGAAGTATTAATCAATGGGTGTAGAATAGAGTGAGTCTTTACTATCACTTTGTGAAGTATTTATCAATGGGTGTAGAATACAGTGAGTCTTTACTACCACGTTGTGAAGTTTTTATCAATGGGTGTAGAATAGAGTGAGTCTTTACTACCACGTTGTGAAGTATTAATCAATGGGTGTAGAATACAGTGAGTCTTTACTATCACGTTGTGAAGTATTAATCAATGGGTGTAGAATACAGTGAGTCTTTACTATCACGTTGTGAAGTATTAATCAATGGGTGTAGAATACAGTGAGTCTTTACTATCACGATGTGAAGTATTAATCAATGGGTGTAGAATACAGTGAGTCTTTACTATCACGATGTGAAGTATTAATCAATGGGTGTAGAATACAGTGAGTCTTTACTATCACGTTGTGAAGTATTAATCAATGGGTGTAGAATACAGTGAGTCTTTACTATCACGATGTGAAGTATTAATCAATGGGTGTAGAATACAGTGAGTCTTTACTATCACGTTGTGAAGTATTAATCAATGGGTGTAGAATACAGTGAGTCTTTACTATCACGATGTGAAGTATTAATCAATGGGTGTAGAATACAGTGAGTCTTTACTATCACGTTGTGAAGTATTATTTCAGCTTGGACTGAAATTCTGTTCCGATGTTTGTGCTGTGATCGAATCATACAATTTTTTAAAACTTTAACCTTGGATGAGAAATACAGGAAAAATCGTCTTTTTAACGATTGTACTTCGAGTACTGTAATTCTAGTAGTTACGTAGTGACACATACATAGAAACATACAAGTATTTCTATTCACAGTAATAATTATAGTAGTTACGTAGTGACACATACATCGAAACATACAAGTATTTCTATTCACAGTAATAATTATAGTAGTTACGTAGTGACACATACATAGAAACATACAAGTATTTCTATTCACAGTAATAATTATAGTAGTTACGTAGTGACACATACATCGAAACATACAAGTATTTCTATTCACAGTAATAATTATAGTAGTTACGTAGTGACACATACATAGAAACATACAAGTATTTCTATTCACAGTAATAATTATAGTAGTTACGTAGTGACACATACATAGAAACAGACAAGTATTTCTATTCACAGTAATAATTATAGTAGTTACGTAGTGACACATACATAGAAACAGACAAGTATTTCTATTCACAGTAATAATTATAGTAGTTACGTAGTGACACATACATAGAAACAGACAAGTATTTCTATTCACAGTAAGAATGTTTCACTAAACAAGGACCGTGATTATTTATCAATAACAAATTGTTATTCTCGGTCATGTGTATCCCTGTGATAATATGTTGTATATTAATACATGTATCTTATGAAGTTCACGTTAAATCTGCCTGTTTGTTTGTCTGTAATTTGGTATATCACTTCAGTGGTATATACATATATATATAAACCAAACTAAATCACTTGTCATTGACGTCTACACCGACGTCTCTTTGTAGTTTCTATTCCATATTCTAGTACCTCATTAACTGTAGTTGTTTAGAGATTCTGTCCAGGTATTTTTTACTTATAAATACAGTTTTACTGAACACAATTCCTGTTCTTCGTCTGTGGTGCTTGTAGACGTGTGAAAGATGACTTTTTCTATGTCTGGGTATTTGTATCAGTTTGTCAGTTTTTAAATATAGTTTCGTCCACCTGTGTGTAACAGACCAAACGCAAATCATGGTTTTGGTTACTCGTGGCTGGCCAAGGGAAGATAATGTGTTATCGCACGCAGCATGACTTTCATTAAACCTACTAAACGTGAAAATGTGTGATAGCATTATTTGGTACGTGACCTTGGTAGCAGACCACCAGTACAAGGTCAGAGAGACATTTGTGACTAAAACAAGAAGTTTTCCTCGTTAAATCCAACTTTTATCACTTCTCACCTACTTATTTCATTCTCACATTTGTCTTCTCTCATATTTCTTTTGTTGTGTCACTGTTGAATCTGACGATTTTTATCATTCATATAATCGTGTGATATTTTACAATTTCTGTAAACTAAACTTGTCATATAAGACTGCCAACTACGTGGAATATTTGTAGAACTTCATATCATTTGTATCTTATATCCTGTCTTACCTGCTCATCTATCCTGTCTTAGTTGCTCATGTGTCCTGTCTTAGTTGCTCATCTGTCCTGTCTTAGCTGCTCATGTGTCCTGTCTTAGTTGCTCATGTGTCCTGTCTTAGCTGCTCATCTGTCCTGTCTTAGTTGCTCATCTGTCCTGTCTTAGTTGCTCATCTATCCTGTCTTAGTTGTTCATGTGTCCTGTCTTAGTTGCTCATGTGTCCTGTCTTAGCTGCTCATCTGTCCTGTCTTAGTTGCTCAACTGTCCTGTCTTAGCTGCTCATGTGTCCTGTCTTAGTTGCTCATGTGTCCTGTCTTAGCTGCTCATCTGTCCTGTCTTAGTTGCTCATCTGTCCTGTCTTAGTTGCTCATCTATCCTGTCTTAGTTGCTCATGTGTCCTGTCTTAGTTGCTCATGTGTCCTGTCTTAGCTGCTCATCTGTCCTGTCTTAGTTGCTCAACTGTCCTGTCTTAGCTGCTCATCTGTCCTGTTTTAGCTGCTCATCCATCCTTTCAATGTTTTTATCCTATTCTTTGTTATTTTTTATGTTACACCACACCCTTAACAAACACATAAATATAACATTTATTAGTGTGAACCTTAACTTACACAACAATATAACATTTATTAGTGTGAACCTTAACTTACACAACAATATAACATTTATTAGTGTGAACCTTAACTTACACACCAATATAACATTTATTAGTGTGAACCTTAACTTACACAACAATATAACATTTATTAGTGTGAACCTTAACTTACACACCAATATAACATTTATTAGTGTGAACCTTAACTTACACAACAATATAACATTTATTAGTGTGAACCTTAACTTACACACCAATATAACATTTATTAGTGTGAACTTTAACTTACACAACAATATAACATTTATTAGTGTGAACCTTAACTTACACAACAATATAACATTTATTAGTGTGAACCTTAACTTACACAACAATATAACATTTATTAGTGTGAACCTTAACTTACACAACAATATAACATTTATTAGTGTGAACCTTAACTTACACACCAATATAACATTTATTAGTGTGAACCTTAACTTACACAACAATATAACATTTATTAGTGTGAACCTTAACTTACACAACAATATAACATTTATTAGTGTGAACCTTAACTTACACAACAATATAACATTTATTAGTGTGAACCTTAACTTACACAACAATATAACATTTATTAGTGTGAACCTTAACTTACACAACAATATAACATTTATTAGTGTGAACCTTAACTTACACAACAATATAACATTTATTAGTGTGAACCTTAACTTACACACCAATATAACATTTATTAGTGTGAACCTTAACTTACACAACAATATAACATTTCTTAGTGTGAACCTTAACTTACACAACAATATAACATTTCTTAGTGTGAACCTTAACTTACACAACAATATAATATTTATTAGTGTGAACCTTAACTTACACAACAATATAACATTTATTAGTGTGAACCTTAACTTACACAACAATATAACATTTATTAGTGTGAACCTTAACTTACACAACAATATAACATTTATTAGTGTGAACCTTAACTTACACAACAATATAACATTTATTAGTGTGAACCTTAACTTACACAACAATATAACATTTATTAGTGTGAAATGTCAGATGATAACTTCTTCCTCTCATATTTTGCGATCACAAAATACGACCCACATTTTTTTCTTTCGAAACTTGCTAGAATACACTGAAAGGGACTTGACAACACCCTGACAACACCTTGACAACACCCTCTAGTGGTTTTACGTGTTATAAGAGTTGTTGAATATGAAGTATATTCTATCATGAAAACAAAGTAACGTGTTTGTCCCACATGCCTCCTGTGGTTACAATGTTACAAAGTAACGTGTGTGTCCCACATGCCCGCTGTGGTTACAATGTTACAAAGTAACGTATGTGTCCTACATGCCTGCTGTGGTTACAATGTTACAAAGTAACGTGTGTGTCCTACATGCCTGCTGTGGTTACAATGTTACAAAGTAACGTGTGTGTCCTACATGCCTGCTGTGGTTACAATGTTACAAAGTAACGTGTGTGTCCTACATGCCTGCTGTGGTTACAATGTTACAAAGTAACGTGTGTGTCCTACATGCCTGCTGTGGTTACAATGTTACAAAGTAACGTGTGTGTCCTACATGCCTGCTGTGGTTACAATGTTACAAAGTAACGTGTGTGTCCTACATGCCTGCTGTGGTTACAATGTTAACAAAATATAGTTTTCTTTCACATACTTCTTAAACCTAAGTAGTTTACTTAAGTAAACGTAACTGTACTGTATTTGATTTCAAAGGTTAAATTTATCGCCTCACACTTACAGCTGGAGGTAAAACGTACACAACTACATAACTAACAGAAAGTCTAATATGCTATAGGTTTTTTTTTAGCCACAAACGTCAGCGGTAAGTCCAAGTTATTATAATACCAAATGTGTGGGTTTCGATAGCTTGTTATTAGGCTTAACAAACAAACCGACAAAATTCTTCATTAATTATCTTTACTGAAAGGAGACAATAAAAAGGTTAAATATTTTGATAAATGTGCGTGTTGCTAATTACCAGTTAGAAGCCTATTTAAGTATGAAACATGAGACTCTATGGAACTTATTTCTATGAAGAACTGAGCCTGATATGTGTTACAGTACACCTTTATTTTACACCAAGGTTCTTTCATTCCGGGACAGTTGTCATTTACTGAATAGTGGGTTCCGAATGTGCAACAAAATATTAGATTTATGGTTTATGGTTCTGACCTCGCAAAGTCTGGCTTCACTTTGTGAACTTGGATTCGTTATAACCGTGGCGTTGAAATCTGAGGCTAGTGTCAGCGGTGGACGTTTATGCCGTATTAAAAGGCCAGAAATACAGATGGTTACGTGCTGATAGTCCTCGTGTTCTTTTGGCGCGAAATTTGAAAAAAAACAAACTCTGTTATTCCATTTATAATGTGATATTTAAATAACAAACGTCAGCGACATTTTGAAGAACGGCTCCGTATGTGTTTAGGCCCAGCTTGGCCAAGTGATTAAGGTATTCGACTCGCAATCCGAGTGTTGCGGGTTCGAATCCTTGTCTCGCCGAACACGCTCGTCCTTTCAGTCGTAGGGGCGTTATAAAGTTACGGTCGATCCCACTATTCCTTGGTAAAACAGTAGCCCAAGAGTTGGCGGTGAGTGGTGATGACCATCTGCTTTCCCACCAGTATTACACTGGTAAATAAGAGATGGCTAGCGCAGATATACCGTGTGTGGCTTTGCGCGAAATTCATAAACAAACTTTATTTGTTTAACCATGTGCACTGAATAAATATTATAAATGAAATAATTAAATCGAGATCTGTTGGTAATCTTCATTACAAAGATTTGTTGTAAAATAATAGTTACATTTGATCACAAAGATAAACAGAAACCTGAAGTCTGTGTGTAGAATACCCTATGAAAACCTGTATTATTGGAAGTATCTCTGGGGTTTATCAGATTATTGATTAGGATATGTGAAACAGTCAAAACTTAGGCTCCTCTCATGGGAAACAGCAACAAAACCACAAAAATAGTAGCCATCAGCTGTCGTTGTTAAAAGAAGTTATCATAACCAAATTATTTTGAAAAATACTCTCATTTGATTGAAATAATGAATAGTATAGGTTATTTGTTTCCATAAACTGTCAGTTGGTGGCAACAGTCCCCAAGTCAGCGTTATGTCTGCGAATTTATAACGTTAGAAACCGGGTTTAGATACCTGTGGTGGGCAGAGCATTGGGTAGCCTCGTTTCTAACTGCAAACAAATGGTGATAGCAAAATAATTGTACAGAAACAGACTATTAGTAATTTGTTAATGGATACCTAACTGTTACTATCACATTGAACAAAAATTAATAATACATATATTAAAAACAGAAAACTACAGTATTGTGCAAAGTTGTCAGAACGAAGTCAAGAATTTGATTTCAGGCAACTTTCACAGAACAGTTGAAGGTAAATCACAGGTGAAACATCAATGTTATTAACCTACATATTTAGTACAACATCAAACAGTTAATATTTTGTTTACCTACATATGTAGTACAACATCAAACAGTTAATATTGTGTTTACCTACATATGTAGTACAACATCAAACAGTTAATATTGTGTTTACCTACATATTTTGTACAACATCAAACAGTTAATATTTTGTTTACCTACATATTTAGTACATCAAACAGTTAATATTGTGTTTACCTACATATTTAGTATAACATCAAACAGTTAATATTTTGTTTACCTACATATTTAGTACAACATCAAACAGTTAATATTTTGTTTACCTACATATTTAGTACATCATTAAACAGTTAATATTTTGTTTACCTACATATTTAGTACATCATTAAACAGTTAATATTTTGTTGTTTACCTACATATTTAGTACAACATCAAACAGTTAATATTTTGTTTACCTACATATTTAGTACAACATCAAACAGTTAATATTTTGTTTACCTACATATTTAGTACAACATCAAACAGTTAATATTTTGTTGTTTACCTACATATTTAGTACAACATCAAAGAGTTAATATTTTGTTTGTCCTCCTTTTGTTTTAATAACTACAGACAGTTTTTCTGACATTGTTGAAACATGTTTAATCAAAGTGTCCTTTGGTATTTAAGTACAGATATCTCTAATATACCTCCATAAAGTTTCTTTGAAAATAACTGAATCCAGCAGCTTTCTCCTTAGCTAAGTAATTTCTACATAGGATGAACGAGGGTTTGGGGTCTTCTTGGTAGTAGAATCCTTTACCAGTAATGCACAAACCACTAGGTATACCACACAGATAAGTATCAGATGGTACATACACTAGTCCATTATTTCTCTTATTTTGCAAATATTTCCTGTCACCTTAGGAGGAAACACACTTTAAACCATCACATTGCCTCCCTCTGTACTTCTTGGTAGGTGCTGTGTATTGAGGTATCATTTACCTTTCTTTCACTAGATGTACAAGCTATTTTTTGAACCATATATTTCAAACTTAGATCTGTCCATAACATCCTTTTTCAATCATCAGTAGTTCAGTTTTTGCACTTGTTTAGCAAAGTTCATTATCTTCTTATTACTGTATAGCTGGACAATTTCTCATTTGGTACAGGGTCGTTTATCTCGTGCTTGATCAGTGGTTGTCTTCCTTCTGTCTGGAAGACTAAATAAACATCAGTATCATTGAGTTGAGGTGTTCTGTCTCTTCCTTTCATGTTTACCTGTCTCGGTCTCACGATATAGGATGTATTTGAAAGTGTTTGGGCAGCATTTCAAGTTTGCAGCAATTTGTGGAGAGTCCAACCAACATCATGTGAACTCTCTGATCTGCTGACAATTCTTTACCGTTGATGAGCCGTGACATGACAACAGAACTTAATGTATAATAGTGTTTATCAAGGCTTATTTGTTGAGTGTTATTAAATTGATTTCTTCTAACATATACTGTTACCATATGCCAACTTCTTTCTGTATAGTTAAGACACTGCATGTGGTAACATAACCCTAAATTTGATCAGTACGTTTATGCAGGTGAAACCCTTACAGCATGTTCTTGGTACAACTATATATGAATTATAAAGAATGATCAGTGAAACATTACTGTAGTGTTGAATTCTGTAATGGTGTGGAAGTTAGTGTTGAAATGGACGTTCCAATCTTGTTATACAATACACATGATACACAGCAATTGGTTAACTGTTAAATGGACGTTCCAATCTTGTTATACAATACACATGATACACAGTGATTGGTTAACTGTTAAATGGACGTTCCAATCTTACTATACAATACACGATAAATTCCGTTGTACCCACTTTTCCAATTGCGTTTAACTAGTGCTGAATTATCGCCCGTGGGACGGGCATGTCTGCTGGTGTTAATAAAGAACTTATTGAAATATGTACAGTTTTAACACGTTAAACACCAGTAATCTCGTAGACTAAAGCTGGGTTGATATGTGACAGTTTTTTTAATAAAGGAACGATTGTTATATTTTATTGTATTTAAAACTAATCCCAGATAAGACGTTAAAGTAAACAGTTCCGTTCAAGCCACCAGTTCACAGAAAATGCATTGGATCGTCTTTTAACACTTTTAACACTTGTATTTCAACAACAAGGATGTTTTATGATTTTCTACTGATATTTGCGAAGTGTCGGTTTACACAAGAACTGATCTCCACGTATCTAGTTACGTGTGACCTTCCAGTTGTATCGCCGTGAGTTTCGTCCGTCAGTGTAAGAGGAAGCTACTCAGCAGATTGTGGTGGAGACATAAAAGGGACAGTTCTTTACTTTCATCTCCCAACTCCCACACTTTCTCCCAATGATGGGCCCCTGCTCGTTTTTCAGGTAAAAACCGTCAATATAAACTTCTAACCGTTGTAGTATTACAATGGAAAAAGAGAGACAGAGAGACCTGAAGCTTTGATGACCTGTATGGTAGCATGACAGAAGAGATTGAAAATTGAATACGAGACTCTAGATCAATAGTGGTATTAAAAAACTTGGGATACCTGAGCTCATGTACAGAGCAGAGTCGTCTCGAATTACCTTCGTTAATAGATCACGTCACATTGCGTTTTACTATAGGAACTCTCATCTTCGTGGGGGGTCACCACGAGGCAGTAGCCATAAGTTTGCCTATCAAATCTAGGAATCTACCAGAAATGTGTGTCGAAATTGTGTCATTTTATATTTTACTTGTAACATTTTTGAATGAATTATTTTGTCATGTTATCTGATAGGATGTAACATTTTTGAATGAACTATTTTGTCTTGTTATCTGATAGGATGTAACATTTTTGAATGAACTATTTTGTCATGTTATCTGATAGGATATAACATTTTTGAATGAATTATTTTGTCATGTTATCTGATAGGATGTAACATTTTTGAATGAACTATTTTGTCATGTTATCTGATAGGATATAACATTTTTGAATGAATTATTTTGTCATGTTATTTGATAGGATGTAACATTTTTGAATGAACTATTTTGTCATGTTATCTGATAGGATGTAACATTTTTGAATGAACTATTTTGTCTTGTTATCTGATAGGATGTAACATTTTTGAATGAACTATTTTGTCATGTTATCTGATAGGATATAACATTTTTGAATGAATTATTTTGTCATGTTATCTGATAGGATGTAACATTTTTGAATGAACTATTTTGTCTTGTTATCTGATAGGATGTAACATTTTTGAATGAACTATTTTGTCTTGTTATCTGATAGGATGTAACATTTTTGAATGAACTATTTTGTCTTGTTATCTGATAGGATGTAACATTTTTGAATGAACTATTTTGTCATGTTATCTGATAGGTTGTAACATTTTTGAATGAACTATTTTGTCATGTTATCTGATAGGATATAACAGTTTTGAATGAATTATTTTGTCATGTTATCTGATAGGATGTAACATTTTTGAATGAATTATTTTGTCATGTTATCTGATAGGATGTAACATTTTTGAATGAACTATTTTGTCTTGTTATCTGATAGGATGTAACATTTTTGAATGAACTATTTTGTCTTGTTATCTGATAGGAAACAATTGACGCTTAATAACAGCAAGCGTACGTGTGAAAATGACGTTTGTATTTTTCTATACATTTCTTTCCATGGCAGCCTTAATTCTAACTAGTTTGAGGGTTGATCGATATTTTTTGTAAGGGAAGAAACTTTAATAAGTACAGATGGCAGGCCCAGTCAGCAACTCTAAAGACAAGTATGTTTGGCGTCAGGAATTTGAATTCAGGCCTTCGGGTTGCGATTCAAGTGTCCCCACAACCAGGCTTTGCAGTTTTATATACAATATAATATTCATGTGTAATTATCTAGAGTAACACTTTTCGTATGAAATTTGTCAGGTTTAGGTATGTTTTTGTTAACAGTGCCTATTTTCCTTTTGTTTTATTACTACCGTAAGAACAGAATCTGTATTGATATTTGTGTCGAACTGAGTGAAATTTCGAGTAAAATGAAGAATTATTTTGGTGTAACTACATTATCTCTAAATGAAAAGTCACTTAAAATGGAACACTTGTGGTCCTCTCGGTGGACTCAGTAGATAGTCCAATGTGGCTATAAGAAAACACACACACTGTATGCGGAATGACAACCCTCGGTGGGCTCAGTAGATAGCCCGCTGCGGCTATAAGAAAACACACACACTGTATGCGGAATGACAACCCTCGGTGGGCTCAGCAGATAGTCCGATGTGGCTATAAGAAAACACATACACTGTATGCGGAATAACAACCCTCGGTGGGCTCAGTAGATAGCCCGCTGCGGCTATAAGAAAACACACACACTGTATGCGGAATGACAACCCTCGGTGGGCTCAGTAGATAGCCCGCTGCGGCTATAAGAAAACACACACACTGTATGCGGAATGACAACCCTCGGTGGGCTCAGCAGATAGTCCGATGTGGCTATAAGAAAACACACACACTGTATGCGGAATAACAACCCTCGGATGTGCTCAGTAGATAGCCCGCTGCGGCTATAAGAAAACACACACACTGTATGCGGAATGACAACCCTCGGTGGGCTCAGTAGATAGCCCGCTGCGGCTATAAGAAAACACACACACTGTATGCGGAATGACAACCCTCGGTGGGCTCAGCAGATAGTCCGATGTGGCTATAAGAAAACACATACACTGTATGCGGAATAACAACCCTCGGTGGACTCAGCAGATAGCCCGCTGCGGCTATAAGAAAACACACACACTGTATGCGGAATAACAACCCTCGGTGGGCTCAGCAGATAGCCCGCTGCGGCTATAAGAAAACACACACACACTGTATGCGGAATAACAGCTGCTTTACAATAAATCTGAAATACTCTGATGACAGGACAGATCACTTAGAAAACTACCAGAGACGCCATCATCATTAGCAGTTTGTTTTGTTGTTGTTTTCTAGAAAGTTCTACACATAACACCAGTCTGCTCGTAAATTAATGCTTCATTCGTGGAAGCCCCGAGTCAGCTCTGAATGGACACCACGTAATTTAAACTTGTAGTGGCTTAACAATGACCCCTGCTGTTGAGACGTCACACTATACTTATTCTAATGCCATTTTAGACTCACCAAGTTTCCAGTATGTGTAGAAAGGATATTATTTGAGACTACATAGCCCGTAGTGTTACAGTGTTGTGTGCTTGTTTCTCTTTTTCCTGTAACATTAAATGATACAGTAAGAGACGTTACTGCTGGTTGTTCCAAAGAGTAATATAACATTAACACCCTGTTGCCTTAATGTCGTGGAGTTAATAAACACGAGTTAGCATGGCAATCAGACCACGAGCAGTGTTACCGGCATTGTGTCTGTAGAGAACGTAAGTACTAAAATTGTCGTTTAACGGTTGCTATTATAACTGCCCCTCTGCGGACTCACACTGCTAGGAACCGTGTTTCGATACCCGTGGTGGGCAGAGCACAGATAGCCCATTGTTTAGCTTCGGACTTAATTCAAACAAACAAGATATTATAAACAAGGGGGAATCATCAATAGCCGTGGCTGTAATTAGATAGATGTATGAGCTAAAAGATTGTACTTGAAAAACAAAAACTCAGAACCGTTTCTATAAACCACATGGCAGCGGCTAAACTTTGACTACTCTATTGAAGAGGTATTATCACTTTGAAATTAACGTAGCTTTATTTCAAAATATATTTAACACAATAGTTGTAAGTAGCTTTAGTGTGTATATAAAAATAATTAACTTTCGAATGGTGTAATTTATTTTGTTCTTAAAAAAAACACGAAAACCAACTGAAAACTAACGAGCAGTTGAACTCAGTGAAAGATTGATTGAAAAATGTTGTAGGATTCTGGTGTAGACGATAGGAACTCTGACAAAACTGTCACGCAAGCAGCTTTGTGTCATTCACCCACAAGCGTTCGAAACTGTTGAATATGAAAAGTGGCCCACAGTAAGTTTGAGCGCTTATACACTAAAATTCGGAGTTCAATACCCGTGGTAGGCATAGCGCATATTTCTTATTCTGTATCTTTGCGGTTAAACACGAAACAAACCTGCTCAAGACTTGCAAAGTTTATAACCCTAAAACCTACACGACTTGATCATCTTTCATATCGCAGGCTTAGAATCTTAAAGTACTCAAGAGAAGTCATCACAAATTTCTATTACGTATTTAAGATCTTAAAAATAACCTTTTTTTTGGAGGGAGGTAAAGTTTTCTCTGACACATCAGAAGGTGCAGAATGTCTGGAGATAGTATCTCTCTTACGAAAATGTTTTATAAGAGATTAGCAGAGACCAGGAAAATATTCGCGGTCTAATTAGTATCTTTATTGTAATAGTACCTCTTTGAATACAGGATTTTGGAATAATGCAAAATAATTGTAATCGTGGACACCGAAATATTTAAGTCACCTTGTTTTAAGAACTCGCTCCGCTGGTATATACTCGGTTAACAGACTGCATGATGTGTCATTTCAAGTATTATTTGTTCGTGCGCGCACTTTGACGTGGTTTGTTTTTCTCTTTACAATATTATTTTATTTGTCGCTATGGGACCAAAAGGTTGCGCAATTAAATCAAACATACTGTTATATTTGTGGTAAAGTTCTTGTAAATTTGATCGAACTCAGAGTTCTGTTTTCTTCCCGATTTATAAAAAAAAAATCAAGAGTCTGCGCAACTGAATTATGGGAAATCAGTGTTTGTTTGTTTGTTTTTGAATTTCGCACAAAGCTACTCGAGGGCTACCTGTGCTAGCCGTCCCTAATTTAGCAGTATAAGACTAGAGGGAAGGCAACTACTCATCACCATCCACCGCCAACTCTTGGGCTACTCTTTTACCAACGAATAGTGGGATTGACTGCTCATTATAACGCTCCCACGGCTGAAAGGGGCGAGCATGTTTGGCGCGACCGGGATTCGAACCCGCGACTCTCAGATTACGAGTCGAGCCATGCCGCGCCCGGAAATCAGTGATTGAATCTAGTTCATGCTACAGAGGTCGTTTTTCATGAAAACTGATAACATACTAGTACCTGGACCATTACTGTGTCCGTCATATCCTGTCATCTTCATAAGCGGCACCGGAAATGACGTGTTCATGGGTACTTTCACTCAGAGCCTCACCAGCATTAAGAATGTAATAATCACGTGTTTTTAGACTGATCGCCTTACGTTTTCTACATTGTCGATAAACAGTGAGTGTTTAAAGTCCAGAATTTCTCGCAAAATATATTTTCTTGGAATTAGCTGATTAAAAACTACATGGAAACAACAACAGTAACGTACCATCTCGTTAGTGGTAGGTCAGATGTGGAACTGTTTTAATTACTTTAGATAATGTAAAAATATTTAAATTACATAAGGTATGAACAGATGTTTCATATAAGTAAGACAAGAGAACTGATATCGAAAAGTGTAATAAAAACAAACAACGAAACTCGGAATGTGTGCAGGTTAACTAACACAGCTCTTCGGTACGTGACGTCTGGTCCTGCATGTATTATGTATGAAGTGCAAATATTTATGTAAGACCCGAGAGACAAGATGGGGCAAATAGGTTGACCTCGAACAAAACCAACCGTGGGCTGTTAACAGCCACGAGCACGTCATTGTGTCTGTTTACTATACACACGAAGGAAGGGGGCTTGGTGTTAAAACCTCTTTTAATTCAAAGTTACAAGTGTAACAGTTTAATACACATGAAGTAGCAGCACCTGAGGTAGGTTTGTATTTGCTACTGTCACCTACAAGTGTAACAAGTTTAATACACACATGAAGCAGCAGCACCTGAGGTAGGTTTGTATTTACTACTGTCACCTAGAAGTGTAACAGTTTAATACACACAAAGTAGCAGCACCTGAGGTAGGTTTATATTTACTATTGTCACCTAGAAGTGTAACAGTTTAATACACACATGAAGTAGTAGCACCTGAGGTAGGTTTGTATTTACTACTGTCACCTAGAAGTGTAACAGTTTAATACACATGAAGTAGTAGCACCTGAGGTAGGTTTGTATTTACTACTGTCACCTAGAAGTGTAACAGTTTAATACACATGAAGTAGTAGCACCTGAGGTAGGTTTGTATTTACTACTGTCACCTAGAAGTGTAACAGTTTAATACACACAAAGTAGCAGCACCTGAGGTAGGTTTATATTTACTACTGTCACCTAGAAGTGTAACAGTTCAATACACATGAAGTAGTAGCACCTGAGGTAGGTTTATATTTACTACTGTCACCTAGAAGTGTAACAGTTTAATACACATGAAGTAGTAGCACCTGAGGTAGGTTTGTATTTACTACTGTCACCTAGAAGTGTAACAGTTCAATACACATGAAGTAGTAGCACCTGAGGTAGGTTTATATTTACTACTGTCACCTAGAAGTGTAACAGTTTAATACACATGAAGTAGTAGCACCTGAGGTAGGTTTGTATTTACTACTGTCACCTAGAAGTGTAACAGTTTAATACACATGAAGTAGTAGCACCTGAGGTAGGTTTGTATTTACTACTGTCACCTAGAAGTATAACAGTTTAATACACATGAAGTAGTAGCACCTGAGGTAGGTTTATATTTACTACTGTCACCTAGAAGTGTAACAGTTTAATACACATGAAGTAGTAGCACCTGAGGTAGGTTTGTATTTACTACTGTCACCTAGAAGTGTAACAGTTTAATACACATGAAGTAGTAGCACCTGAGGTAGGTTTGTATTTACTACTGTCACCTAGAAGTGTAACAGTTTAATACACACATGAAGTAGTAGCACCTGAGGTAGGTTTGTATTTACTACTGTCACCTAGAAGTGTAACAGTTTAATACACACATGAAGTAGTAGCACCTGAGGTAGGTTTGTATTTACTACTGTCACCTAGAAGTGTAACAGTTTAATACACATGAAGTAGTAGCACCTGAGGTAGGTTTGTATTTACTACTGTCACCTAGAAGTGTAACAGTTTAATACACACATGAAGTAGTAGCACCTGAGGTAGGTTTGTATTTACTACTGTCACCTAGAAGTGTAACAGTTTAATACACATGAAGTAGTAGCACCTGAGGTAGGTTTGTATTTACTACTGTCACCTAGAAGTGTAACAGTTTAATACACATGAAGTAGTAGCACCCGAGGTAGGTTTGTATTTGCTGCTCTCATCTACAAGTACCAAAGTAATTCCCAGTGGTATTTAACCCTAAACTCTGAGTTTAGTATTAAACGTTTGAAACCAACTTTACCATCATTGTTTTTGAGTACACAACCTTGTTATAATCAGCATCTTCGTCTTGTAGTCTACAGACATCTAAAATAGAGAAAAAGAGAGAAAACAACATGAGATGTCACCACATATTACAAAGTGCAGCTGTTTATCTCGTGTGGTTCCCTAGTCCATTCAATTAATAAAATATTTCGATAACTTACAGACATCCTGTATACATAGGGACAAATAGGTTTCTTTTCTCGTATCTTGTCTCATTTGGTCACAAACTCTGTGTGTGAACTATTTTATTATTTTATTCTCTTAAATGGATGAGAAGTATTCCAACGCGACTTTGAACCTCATAGAAAAGTCTCCCTTGTTTTATTCCAACGCGACTTCGAACCTCATAGAAAAGTCTCCCTTGTTTTATTCCAACGCGACTTTGAACCTCATAAAAGTCTCTCTTGTTTTATTTCAACGCGACTTTGAACCTCATAGAAAAGTCTCCCTTGTTTTATTCCAACGCGACTTTGAACCTCATAGAAAAGTCTCCCTTGTTTTATGCCAACGCGACTTTGAACCTCATAGAAAAGTCTCCCTTGTTTTATTCAACGCGACTTTGAACCTCATAGAAAAGTCTCCCTTGTTTTATGCCAACGCGACTTTGAACCTCATAGAAAAGTCTCCCTTGTTTTATTCCAACGCGACTTTGAACCTCATAGAAAAGTCTTCCTTGTTTTATTCCAACGCGACTTTGAACCTCATAGAAAAGTCTCCCTTGTTTCATTCCAACGCGACTTTGAACCTCATAGAAAAGTCTCCCTTGTTTTATTCCAACGCGACTTTGAACCTCATAGAAAAGTCTCTCTTGTTTTATTTCAACGCGACTTTGAACCTCATAGAAAAGTCTCCCTTGTTTTGTTCCAACGTGACTTTGAACCTCATAGAAAAGTCTCTCTTGTTTTATTCCAACGCGACTTTGAACCTCATAGAAAAGTCTCTCTTGTTTTATTTCAACGCGACTTTGAACCTCATAGAAAAGTCTCCCTTGTTTTGTCCCAACGCGACTTTGAACCTCATAGAAAAGTCTCCCTTGTTTTATGCCAACGCGACTTTGAACCTCATAGAAAAGTCTCCCTTGTTTTATTCCAACGCGACTTTAAACCTCATAGAAAAGTCTCCCTTGTTTTATTCCAACGCGACTTTGAATCTCATAGAAAAGTCTCCCTTGTTTTATTCCAACGCGACTTTGAACCTCATAGAAAAGTCTCCCTTGTTTTATTCAACGCGACTTTGAACCTCATAGAAAAGTCTCCCTTGTTTTATTCCAACGCGACTTTGAACCTCATAGAAAAGTCTCCCTTGTTTTATTCCAACGCGACTTTGAACCTCATAGAAAAGTCTCCCTTGTTTTATTTCAACGCGACTTTGAACCTCGTAGAAAAGTCTCCCTTGTTTTGTTCCAACGCGACTTTGAACCTCATAGAAAAGTCTCCCTTGTTTTATTTTTACCCAAACTGTCTATTAATCTCGTTTTTTATGTTCAATCGGGTTTATTAGAAGTGAAGGTCAGGAGTGAAGCTCATAAAGAAACTCCCAGTAAGATGGGTTTTGGACCCAAACGGTCTGTCAGACGATGTTGTTGTTGTTTTTATTTCTTTAAACCTTAGTGGTGTCCTGGTTGGCACAAATTGTTTGTGTTTTTCTTATAGCAAAGCCACATCGGGCTATCTGCTGAGTCTACCGAGGGGAAATGAACCCCTGGTAAATCCCTAGACTTACCGCTGTACCAGCGGGGGACTAACACCAATTAGAGAGAACCAATTGCTAAAATGGAAATCTGGAGCTGGGGGCCAGGGGTTGGAAGAAGTGTCTTGCCTATTAGGTTGCGTGGTGATGTTTATATAAAGATTCAACACACCCGCTAATCCCAGATCACCAAAATCCCAAATTTATGTTTCCCGTCAAATACCAGTTTGTACGTCATCAGTATCTTCATGGACAACTATGTTGTATAAAGCGTCTCTTATTGTATCCATAAAGTTTTATAATTACTTGTAATATTATTCTCAGTTGACCACGAGCTCTTGTTCCATATCGATATTAATGTTCTTTCAGTTGGGTTGTTTTTTGTTTGTTTTTTAATTTCGCGCAAAACTACTCGAAGGCTGTCTGCGCTAGCCGTCCCTAATTTAGCAGTGTAAGACTAGAGGGAAGGCAGCCAGTCATCACCACCCACCGCCAACTCTTGGGTTGCTCTTCTACGAAGGAATAGTGGGATTGACCGCCACATTATAACTCCCCGCGGCTGAAAGGGCGAGCATGTTTGGTGCGACGGGGATTCGAACCCGCGACCCCTCAGATTACGAGTCGAACGCCTTAACCCACCTGGCTATGCCGGGGCCTTTCAGTTGGAAGTCTTGTTTCATCGAATGAACATAGTTATAGTTTTTTGGAACTCTTGACCAAATTTTGACCAAATATTCAAAGTGTTTCATTGTTTTTTTTTAAATAAAGTTGTTTTTGTAATTGTTGTACAAAGTTTATCTACAGAATGAAGTAAGTTAATCTGTTTTGAGGAATATTTCCTTCTTCTCCAATGTTGTTTTTGTGAAATATAAACCCATTGCCTCAATATTTGGAAGAAAAACGCAGAACAACACTTAATCTAACGTTGCAGCTCCTAACTTTGCAGGCTCCAAATATATACTATTGCTAAGTTAGGGCCAGTGTACAGATAGATTACATTTTTACACTTTGGGTAGCACAGACACTCTCTATGAGTGACTTGTTAAAATCTACCCTTGAAACAGGATGTTCACTTATGTCGTTCTTCGTTATAATTGTACAAACAACAGCACAGGACTGAACGCATCTGTCGATCTGGGGGTAAAGGAATACTTGTTATTTTAATAATTGTTGTAGGCGTATTTTATTCGTTTAGAACAGCGATCGCTTTGGTCTTCGTTATGTCACGCGCTTGTGCATAAGACTTTGATAAGTCTTCGGAGTTACAACCCTAAAATCTGGGGTTCGAATTCACTCAGTGGATTTCACTTTTCATCTAACTGAACCTTCTAGGAGTTGATTAGAGTGTTCACAGCCACTGTGTGTGAAATATTCTGTGTTACTCACAGTAAGATTAAAACCAAAGAACCACAGGTTGTCGAACCCGGGTATATCCACATCTTATACCACAGCTTACCGCTTAAGCAAAACAGTAACAGCTGATTCGATTTACCTGTTATGAATTCTCGAAAACGAAATGGTATTATGTCAGAAGTTGGCCCGGCATGGCCAGGTGGTTAGGGCGCCCGATTCATAATCTGAGGGTTATAGGTTCGAATCATAGTCCCAACAAATCAGTCGTGCAATATGATGATCAATCCCACTGTTCGTCGGTAAATGAGTAGTCCAAGAGTTGGCGGTGATGCCATCCCTTTAGCCTTATACTGCTAAATATCACATTCAAAAACACAAAAGATCCTTCTCAGATCCAGAATGATTAATAATCCGGATCATATTTCTGAAGTGTGGTGATAAGTCTCAACCTTAATGTGTCCGTGAAATTTGGTACGAATCTAATCACACTATACACAGTTATTAACCCTAAACTGTGAAAATGTCCTGTCTTCCGTCATTTTAAAAATACTTAAAAGTAATCCAGTATCGGATCAAATATGGGAGGACTGTCATCCCACAGTGGCTTCCCATCTTGTGTAAAACTCTCGTCTTTATCGGCCTAATAGATCGACACAGGGATACAGACCACGGAAACACGCTGACTCCCGTTTGCAACACTTCTCGCAGCAGTGATCAACACGACAATAAGTTGTTTTTTTTATATTAAACTTCCAAGTGCTTTAGCTCACTACATCGGGTTAAAACAATAATTTCTGGATGATTGTGAGTGAAAACTACATTCCAAACAACAAAGAAGTAAAATCACAAAGTAAAGAAAACGAAGACCACAAAGAAACTAAGGTTGTGCACTGTGATGACTGTTGTTGTATGTTAGTTGTGTACTGTGACGACTGTTGTTGTATATTAGTTGTGCACTGTGATGACTGTTGTTGCATGTTAGTTGTGTACTGTGATGACTGTTTTTGTATATTAGTTGTGCACTGTGATGACTGTTGTTGCATGTTAGTTGTGTACTGTGATGACTGTTTTTGTATGTTAGTTGTGTACTGTGATGACTGTTGTTGTATGTTGGTTGTGTACTGTGACGACTTTTGTTGTATGTTAGTTGTTTTCTGTGATGACTGTTGTTGTATGTTGGTTGTGTACTGTGACGACTTTTGTTGTATGTTGGTTGTGTACTGTGACGACTGTTGTTGTATGTTAGTTGTGTACTGTGACGACTATTGTTGTATGTTGGTTGTGCACTGTGATGACTGTTGTTGTATGTTAGTTGTGTACTGTGACGACTGTTGTTGTATGTTAGTTGTGTACTGTGACGACTGTTGTTGTATATTAGTTGTGTACTGTGACGACTGTTGTTGTATGTTTGTTGTGTACTGTGATGACTGTTGTATGTTAATTGTGTACTGTGATGACTGTTTTTGTATGTTAGTTGTGTCCTTGATGACTGTTGTTGTATGTTGGTTGTGTCCTTGATGACTGTTGTATGTTAGTTGTGTACTGTGATGACTGTTGTTATATGTTAGTTGTGTACTGTGATGACTGTTGTTGTATGTTGGTTGTGTACTGTGATGACCGTTGTTGTATGTTAGTTGTGTACTGTGACGACTGTTGTTGTATGTTAGTTGTGTACTGTGACGACTATTGTTGTATGTTGGTTGTGCACTGTGATGACTGTTGTTGTATGTTAGTTGTGTACTGTGACGACTGTTGTTGTATGTTAGTTGTGTACTGTGACGACTGTTGTTGTATATTAGTTGTGTACTGTGACGACTGTTGTTGTATGTTTGTTGTGTACTGTGATGACTGTTGTATGTTAATTGTGTACTGTGATGACTGTTTTTGTATGTTAGTTGTGTCCTTGATGACTGTTGTTGTATGTTGGTTGTGTCCTTGATGACTGTTGTATGTTAGTTGTGTACTGTGATGACTGTTGTTATATGTTAGTTGTGTACTGTGATGACTGTTGTTGTATGTTGGTTGTGTACTGTGATGACCGTTGTTGTATGTTAGTTGTGTACTGTGATGACTGTTGTTGTATGTTAGTTGTGTACTGTGATGACTGTTGTTGTATGTTAGTTGTTTTCTGTGATGACTGTTGTTGTATGTTGGTTGTGTGCTGTGACGACTGTTGTTATATGTTAGTTGTGTAGATCACATTGAAACTAAGCTGTATTTAATTAGAAGTGTGGGTGTGGTGGTTCTATAGTATGCTGATTTTACTGAGTTGTATGTTGGTTTCGTACTGTGATGACTGTTGTTGTATGATAGTTGTGTAATGTGATGACTGTTGTTATATGTTGGTTGTGTACTGTGATGACTTTTGTATGTTAGTTGTGTAGATCACATTGAAACTCAGCTGTATTTAATTAGAAGTGTGGGTGTGGTAGTTCTATAGTATGGTGAGTATTGTGTTAGTTGTATAAGGTGTTGACTGTTGTTCTATGCTTAATATTATAATGTACTGGATATGTTTTTTATATATGTTAAAGTTTTGTTGATATCAGTATCATAGAGATATCAGGTTTATATTTGGATAGCTATTAAAAATGAGTGTGATATTCCACGCATCTTGTTGTCCGAGATTTACCCTTCCTCCTTTCCCACCAATAAGCGTGATGTGTAAACTCTTAGTAACTAAAAGTACGAACTTATACTCAGAGTTTACGCAGTTTATTTAACTTGGTTGTTTACAACATGTGCAGTTCCTTAGTTTAACCTAACAGCGTTGACACAAGTAGGTCGCTCATTTACGGCTGGCTGGTCAGACCAAGTGACGTTTTGATGCGTAGTTGGTGTAAGATGTCTGGCGTGTTGTGTTTTAATAACTTCTCACACAACACGTGTGCTGGAATCATTGGTATCACATCACGAGCTATGAAGTATCATGCTACTTATGTTTTGTGTTAAATGAACACGAGAAAATATTAAATATGGTGAAACAACCAGCAGTGAACAAGCCAGTTACCAGTTTCTTGAATATTTCTAAGACGTTTAAACACGTAATATAAGTCAAACTGAAGATATTTATGTGGTTCTCAAACAATTAAACACATTAATATTATTGTGGGTAATTCTGAAACATTTAAACAAACTAAACCAAAGGCAACCAAAGCTTATGTGTGAATAGGGCTTATAGCTATGACAAGACACCGTGACACTCTCCAGTTCATTATTATACAAGTTTTCTATATTATAGCTATAGCAAGACACCATGGCACTCTCCAGTTCATTGTTATACAAGTTTTCTATGTTATAGCTATAACAAGACACCGTGACACTCGCCAGTTCATTATTATACAAGGTTTCTGTGTTTTCGCTATAACAAGACACCACGACACTCTCCAGTTCATTGTTATACATGTTTTCTACGTTATAGCTATAACAAGACACCATGACACTCTCCAGTTCATTGTTATACAAGTTTTCTCTGTTATAGCTATAACAAGACACCATGACAATTTCCAGTTCATTGTTATACAAGTTTTCTATGTTATAGCTATAACAAGACACCATGACACTCTACAGTTCATTGTTATACAAGTTTTTTTTTTCTGTTATAGCTATAACAAGACACCATGACACTCTCCAGTTCATTGTTATACAAGTTTTCTGTGTTATAGCTACAACAAGACACCACGACACTCTACAGTTCATTGTTATACAAGTTTTCTACGTCATAGCTATAACAAGACACCACGACACTCTCCAGTTCATTGTTATACAAGTTTTCTCTGTTATAGCTACAACAAGACACCACGACACTCTACAGTTCATTGTTATACAAGTTTTCTCTGTTATAGCTATAACAAGACACCACGACACTCTCCAGTTCATTGTTATACAAGTTTTCTATGTTATAGCTACAACAAGACACCACGACACTCTACAGTTCATTGTTATACAAGTTTTCTATGTTATAGCTATAACAAGACACCATGACACTCTCCAGTTCATTGTTATACAAGTTTTCTGTGTTATAGCTACAACAAGACACCACGACACTCTACAGTTCATTGTTATACAAGTTTTCTACGTCATAGCTATAACAAGACACCACGACACTCTCCAGTTCATTGTTATACAAGTTTTCTCTGTTATAGCTATGAGATGACATCGTGACACTCTCCAGTTCATTATTGTATAAGGTTTCTGTGTTATAGCTATTACAAGACACCGTGATACTCTCCAGTTTGTTGTTATACAAGTTTTCTGTGTTATAGCTATGACAAGACACCGTGACACTTTCCAGTTCATTGTTATACACGTTTTCTATGTTATAGTTATGAGATGACATCGTGATACTCTCCAGTTCATTATTTTACAAGTTTTCTGTGTTATAGCTATAACAAGACACCATGACACTCTCCAGTTCATTGTTATACAAGTTTTTTATGTTATAGCTATGAGATGACATCGTGACACTCTCCAGTTCATTATTATACAAGGTTTCTGTGTTATAGCTATAACAAGACACCACGACACTCTCCAGTTCATTGTTATACAAGTTTTCTATGTTATAGCTATAACAAGACACCGTGACACTCTCCAGTTCATTATTATACAAGGTTTCTGTGTTATAGCTATAACAAGACACCACGACACTCTCCAGTTCATTGTTATACAAGTTTTCTATGTTATAGCTATAACAAGACACCATGATACTCTCCAGTTCATTATTTTACAAGTTTTCTGTGTTATAGCTATAACAAGACACCGTGACACTCTGCAGTTCATTGTTATACAAGTTTTATCTGTTATAAGACACCGTGGCACTCTCCAGTTCATTGTTATACAAGTTTTATCTGTTATAAGACACCGTGACACTCTCCAGTTCATTGTTATACAAGTTTTATCTGTTATAAGACACCGTGGCACTCCCCACTTCAACATTATAGGAAATCAAATGTGTAATGCGAACTGATATGCCAATGTTACTGGAAACCATGTTAACTCGTTGTCATTTAGTACTAAATATATGATTTATAAAGAAGACATGGTCACTTCGGACACTTGAATATGACATCTTAATGTGACATGGGTGATTTAGTTAATCATTCATTAAGTACAGTTCATCATCACTGCTTGGAAGTGAGTCACACAGGAAACTGTTAACCCAATTATTCATTGTGGGGGCGAGTATTGTCGGTCATTACGTGGACCTGCTACCCCTGTGTGTTCACCATATCTTTCGTATGTTCAACACACCTATGTTTTCTAGGGATGTTCACACGCACGTGAGCTACGACCGTGTCGTTGTGTATTGTATATTATCAACTACCGTGTCATCGATAAACCATCTTTACATTTGTGTTTTGAAACAGTAACTGTTTACATAACAAGTCGCTATGAGATGCGAGCATTTTGTAAATTAATTCAGTGTTAGAAACGTAATTGTTAGTATGTATATTTTATAAAGAGTAATATAGTTACTCGAAATCTTACAAAATAATTATGTGTAACTGTAGTAAGTTTTTGATGATATCGCATCTTAAAAGTAAACAACTTTAAAACTTTGAGTTGACGGCTGATTAACTGTGTCATAAAAACCAAGTGTTGGTCGGTCACGCTCCATTTCTCCGAATTTCCGGAGTTACACAACTCCAGTTCCACTTTTTATCCTATAATACTTCCTTTTTTGATTTCCCGCTCCCAATTTGTTTGAATTCAATCGCTAACATCGGCGTAAACAGCTCTTACCGTTCGACACATTTTCCGTTATGTGAAATCCTGTCAAAGTTGGAAGTCCTTGTACCAATGATTTATTTATCATATATTTACAATAAATGTGATTTTAAAAGAACTATTACAATATTGTAGTTGATGTTATAATAAGATAACTGTAATCAATATAACTGTTGGTAAGAGACACTGTTTAGATAAAGTAGATATTTATCATGGTAGGTTTTGGTTTTCTTAATGTAGAATGTTCTTTATTTTTATTATCACGGTCATCAAAGTTACAGATACATATTGGAGGTTTAACATTTGGTACTCTTTGGTGTCAGGACATTTTTGACAGGACATTTTACTAGTTTAAAATACAATTTTAAAGACGGATCGAGTGGAAACTTTATTATAAATTCACAGTATTTTGACAAGATTATGTCATTATCAGGAACAAGTAGTTTAAAGATAAATACTTTAATATATATTAAAATGATAGTTATTTATTGTTTTGGAACTGGAGAATATTGGGTAAACAGCCAGGTCAGCTGTCCATAAGATTCAGGTATAGCTATTTCTGAATAGGAGTGCAGCCAGTCATCACCCTATTTGGCTAGCCTTAACGAAATTGCGTAATTGACTGTCGTACTTATGATGTTGTACTCCAGAACTGGAGACATCAAAGGCATTCAGCAGCATTGAACCTTGGAGTTTTCATTCGTCAGCTCCTCAGCCATGTAAGCCTACTACTGGACCACGCCCAGACCACTGTGGACTGTAATGTGTTGCTCTTACTTGCCATCAAGAAGAGTTATTTTATATTTAGGATAGACATGCGAGGTCTAATAATTGGCGTTTGTATATGTGGACTTGAAATTGAAGAGTTCGTGGTTTCCGGCTTGTTGCCAAAAATATGCATCCTACAGTTTGATGAAGTAACTAGGCTACACCAGTATTAGGTCAGAAAGAAACAGTTCTAGTGTTGGTGGTGGATACTGTTGAAAAGCTGTCTTATCTTTAGTCTATCAGTTGAAGGTTAAAGATGGATATACATAGATAATCGCTCTATCATTGTGGAAAATTTGTAAGCAAATGTGGATCCACACTCGTGAAGTATAATTATTCAGATATTTAAATATATATATATATATATAAAACCTGCAAGTTGTGTAATGGTTGCTATCATTTATCGTTAGTTTCTGTTAGTCGACTTATCCATTTTAAAACCTTACTCTGTCCTTGTTATGGCCTGGCGCATAGCCTTGTAGATACTGGTATTGATTCACTCTTTCAGGCATAGGGCGCTATAATGTAATAGTCTATCCCATTGGTGTTAAAGAATTGGCCAAAATATGGTGGTGGTTGGCTTTCTGTCTAGTACATAAATTTCAATGAGAGGCGGCTAGCGCGTAGTCCTCGTGAAGCTTCGCGCGAAATTAAACAAACAAACCAAAGTGTCAGGTTTTATTTCCAAGACGTTTGTCGTTATACGTGGGTTAGAAATAAGTTATTTTCGAATCACTTAAACAGGATGTCAACTTTCCTTAATGGTTAGACATTTAAAGGAACAGTTTGGAGCTCTGTGACTTTGAATATCAGACGAGTGATAAAGTTTGATCTTTGGTGAGTGATTATATACGGATTTTCTTCGAAGCCTTTACAACGTGACGAACAAGTTCCTCAAGTCGAACTGACACTTGTTTAAATATCGGATCTAATAATAAGTTGGCATGAAGTATATGATATATTGCAATGAAGCTGGCGAGTTTTAACCATTCAAAATCATCACAGGAACAAAATTATCTGACTTTCTTTACTGTTATTTACATAATTTATTTTGAAAACATCAAATTATCTTCATTTATCAAACACTAGTAGATGATAATATGATATCTAACTTACTGTGAAGATTTAGTGAAGGATGATATATCCAATACCAAGCAAGGCATTCCTGTTCTTAGAATGTGGTATCACATTGCATAATGTTAAAGTTTTAGTGGCATACCATGCTGAGCTGTCGTGACTTACCATGAGGATTTGTTGTCTATATACATTGATAACATGTCAATATGATATATTATTGATACTGTACTTTATGTATTTAGGGGCTTCAGCAAAAAATTGGAATTCTGTGTGTGTGTGTTTTCTTATAGCAAAGCAACATCAGGCTATCAGCTGAGCCCACCGAGGGGAATCGAACCTCTGATTTTAGCGTTGTAAACCTGAAAACATACTTCTGTACTAGCGGGTGGCACTATCAACTGAGACATATTACACCCAGCAGGCCTTATTAGCAGGTTTTGGTTTTAACGAAAACATAATTCTCAACACTTGTATGGATCACTCCCGTTAAATTTTGTTACATATATGAGGTCTTAGCGACAGATTATTTAAAAATATGTTACCGAAATTAGGAAGTCGCAGTTTATATTGTTGTATCATGTTTCACACATATGAACAGTTTCACTTACACTTGTATCATGTTTAACATGTAGGAACAGTTTCACTTACACTTGTATCATGTTTAACATGTAGGAACAGTTTCACTTACATGTGTATCATGTTTAACATGTAGGAACAGTTTCACTTACATGTGTATCATGTTTAACATGTATGAACAGTTTTACTTACACCTGTGTCATGTTTAACATGTTGGAACAGTTTAACTTACACGTGTATCATATTTAACATGTAGGAACAGTTTCACTCACACGTGTATCATGTTTAACATGTAGGAACAGTTTCACTTATACCTGTATCATGTCTAACATGTAGGAACAGTTTCACTTACACCTGTATCATGTTTAACATGTAGGAACAGTTTCACTTACACGTGTATCATGTTTAACATATAGGAACAGTTTCACTTACACGTGCATCATGTTTAACATGAAGGAACAGTTCCACTTACATGTGTATCATGTTTAACATGTAGGAACAGAGTTTCACTTACACCTGTGTCATGTTTAACATGTAGGAACAGTTTCACTTACATGTGTATCATGTTTAACATGTAGGAACAGTTTCACTTACACCTGTATCATGTTTAACATGTAGGAACAGTTTCACTTACACTTGTATCATGTTTAACATGTAGGAAAAGTTTCACTTACATGTGTATCATGTTTAACATGTAGGAACAGTTTCACTTACATGTGTATCATGTTTAACATGTAGGAACAGTTTCACTTACATGTGTATCATGTTTAACATGTAGGAACAGTTTCACTTACACCTGTGTCATGTTTAACATGTAGGAACAGTTTCACTTACATGTGTATCATGTTTAACATGTAGGAACAGTTTCACTTACATGTGTATCATGTTTAACATGTAGGAACAGTTTCACTTACACCTGTGTCATGTTTAACATGTAGGAACAGTTTCACTTACATGTGTATCATGTTTAACATGTAGGAAAAGTTTCACTTACATGTGTATCATGTTTAACATGTAGGAACAGTTTCACTTACATGTGTATCATGTTTAACATGTAGGAACAGTTTCACTTACACCTGTGTCATGTTTAACATGTAGGAACAGTTTCACTTACATGTGTATTATGTTTAACATGTATGAACAGTTTCATTTACACGTGTATCATGTTTAACATGTAGGAAAAGTTTCATTTACACGTGTATCATGTTTAACATGTAGGAAAAGTTTCACTCACACGTGTATCATGTTTAACATGTAGCAACAGTTTCACTTACACGTGTATCATGTTTAACATGAAGGAAAAGTTTCACTCACACGTGTATCATGTTTAACATGTAGGAACAGTTTCACTTACATGTGTATCATGTTTAACATGTAGGAACAGTTTCACTTATACCTGTATCATGTTTAACATGTAGGAACAGTTTCACTTACACCTGTATCATGTTTAACATGTAGGAACAATTTCACTTACACCTGTATCATGTTTAACATGTAGGAACAGTTTCACTTACACGTGTATCATGTTTAACATGTAGCAACAGTTTCACTTACACGTGTATCATGTTTAACATGAAGGAAATGTTTCACTCACACGTGTATCATGTTTAACATGTAGGAACAGTTTCACTTACATGTGTATCATGTTTAACATGTAGGAACAGTTTCACTTATACCTGTATCATGTTTAACATGAAGGAACAGTTTCACTTACACATGTCATGTTTAACATGTAGGAACAGTTTCACTTACATGTGTATCATGTTTAACATGAAGGAACAGTTTCACTTACACGTGTATCATGTTTAACATGTAGGAACAGTTTCACTTACACCTGTGTCATGTTTAACATGTAGGAACAGTTTCACTTACACGTGCATCATGTTTAACATGTAGGAACAGTTTCACTTACACATGTGTCATGTTTAACATGTAGGAACAGTTTCACTTACACGTGTATCATGTTTAACATGAAGGAACAGTTTCACTTACACATGTCATGTTTAACATGTAGGAACAGTTTCACTTACATGTGTATCATGTTTAACATGAAGGAACAGTTTCACTTACATGTGTATCATGTTTAACATGTAGGAACAGTTTCACTTACACCTGTGTCATGTTTAACATGTAGGAACAGTTTCACTTACATGTGTATCATGTTTAACATGTAGGAACAGTTTCACTTACACCTGTATCATTTTAACATGTAGGAACAGTTTCACTTACATGTGTATCATGTTTAACATGAAGGAACAGTTTCACTTACATGTGTATCATGTTTAACATGTAGGAACAGTTTCACTTACACCTGTGTCATGTTTAACATGTAGGAACAGTTTCACTTACATGTGTATCATGTTTAACATGTAGGAACAGTTTCACTTACACCTGTATCATTTTAACATGTAGGAACAGTTTCACTTACACATGTGTCATGTTTAACATGAAGGAATAGTTTCACTTACACATGTGTCATGTTTAACATGTAGGAACAGTTTCACTTACATGTGTATCATGTTTAACATGAAGGAACAGTTTCACATACATGTGTATCATGTTTAACATGTAGGAACAGTTTCACTTACACGTGTATCATGTTTAACATGTAGGAACAGTTTCACTTACATGTGTATCATGTTTAACACGTAGGAACAGTTTCACTTACATGTGTATCATGTTTAACATGTAGGAACAGTTTCACTTACATGTGTATCATGTTTAACATGTAGGAAAAGTTTCACTTACCTGTGTATCATGTTTAACATGTAGGAACAGTTTCACTTACATGTGTATCATGTTTAACATGTAGGAACAGTTTCACTTACACCTGTGTCATGTTTAACATGTAGGAACAGTTTCACTTACATGTGTATCATGTTTAACATGTAGGAACAGTTTCACTTACATGTGTATCATGTTTAACATGTATGCACAGTTTTACTTACACCTGTGTCATGTTTAACATGTAGGAACAGTTTCACTTACACGTGTATCATGTTTAACATGTAGGAAAAGTTTCACTCACACGAGTATCATGTTTAACATGCAGCAACAGTTTCACTTACACGTGTATCATGTTTAACATGAAGGAAAAGTTTCACTCACACGTGTATCATGTTTAACATGTAGGAACAGTTTCACTTACATGTGCATCATGTTTAACATGTAGGAACAGTTTCACTTACATGTGTATCATGTTTAACATGTAGGAACAGTTTTACTTATACCTGTATCATGTTTAACATGTAGGAACAGTTTCACTTACACCTGTGTATCATGTTTAACATGTAGGAACAGTTTCACTTACACCTGTGTCATGTTTAACATGTAGGAACAGTTTCACTTACATGTGTATCATGTTTAACATGTAGAAAAAGTTTCACTTACACCTGTATCATGTTTAACATGTAGCAACAGTTTCACTTACACGTGTATCATGTTTAACATGTAGGAACAGTTTCACTTACACCTGTATCATGTTTAACATGTAGGAACAGTTTCACTTACACGTGTATCATGTTTAACATGTAGGAACAGTTTCACTTACATGTGTATCATGTTTAACACGTAGGAACAGTTTCACTTACACCTGTATCATGTTTAACATGTAGGAACAGTTTCACTTACATGTGTATCATGTTTAACATGTAGGAAAAGTTTCACTTACACCTGTATCATGTTTAACATGAAGGAACAGTTTCACTTACATGTGTATCATGTTTAACATGTAGGAACAGTTTCACTTACACCTGTGTCATGTTTAACATGTAAGAACAGTTTCACTTACATGTGTATCATGTTTAACATGTAAGAAAAGTTTCACTTACACCTGTATCATGTTTAACATGTAGGAACAGTTTCACTTCATATGTATCATGTTTAACATGTAGGAACAGTTTCACTTACATGTGTATCATGTTTAACATGTAGGAATAGTTTCACTTACACCTGTATCATGTTTAACATGTAGGAACAGTTTCACTTACTCGTGTATCATGTTTAACATGTTGGAACAGTTTCACTTACATGTGTATCATGTTTAACATGTAGGAACAGTTTCACTTACACCTGTATTATGTTTAACATGTAGGAACAGTTTCACATACATGTGTATCATGTTTAACATGTAGGAACAGTTTCACTTACACCTGTATTATATTTAACATGTAGGAACAGTTTCACATACATGTGTATCATGTTTAACATGTAGGAACAGTTTCACTTACACCTGTGTCATGTTTAACATGTAGGAACAGTTTCACTTACACCTCTATCATGTTTAACATGTAGGAACAGTTTCACTTACACCTGTATTATATTTAACATGTAGGAACAGTTTCACATACATGTGTATCATGTTTAACATGTAGGAACAGTTTCACTTACATATGTATCATGTTTAACATGTAGGAAAAGTTTCACTTACCTGTGTATCATGTTTAACATGTAGGAACAGTTTCACTTACATGTGTATCATGTTTAACATGTAGGAACAGTTTCACTTACATGTGTATCATGTTTAACATGTAGGAACAGTTTCACTTACACCTGTGTCATGTTTAACATGTAGGAACAGTTTCACTTACATGTGTATCATGTTTAACATGTATGAACAGTTTTGCTTACACCTGTGTCATGTTTAACATGTAGGAACAGTTTCACTTACATGTGTATCATGTTTAACATGTAGGAACAGTTTTACTTACATGTGTATCATGTTTAACATGTAGGAACAGTTTCACTTACATGTGTATCATGTTTAACATGTAGAAACAGTTTCACTTATACCTGTATCATGTTTAACATGTAGGAACAGTTTCACTTACACGTGTATCATGTTTAACATGTAGGAACAGCTTCACTTACATGTATATCATGTTTAACACGTAGGAACAGTTTCACTTACACCTGTATCATGTTTAACATGTAGGAACAGTTTCACTTACATGTGTATCATGTTTAACATGTAGGAAAAGTTTCACTTACACCTGTATCATGTTTAACATGTAGGAACAGTTTCACTTACATGTGTATCATGTTTAACATGTAGGAACAGTTTCACTTACACCTGTGTCATGTTTAACATGTAAGAACAGTTTCACTTACATGTGTATCATGTTTAACATGTAGGAAAAGTTTCACTTACACCTGTATCATGTTTAACATGTAGGAACAGTTTCACTTCTTATGTATCATGTTTAACATGTAGGAACAGTTTCACTTACATGTGTATCATGTTTAACATGTAGGAACAGTTTCACTTACACCTGTATCATGTTTAACATGTAGGAACAGTTTCACTTACACCTGTATTATATTTAACATGTAGGAACAGTTTCACATACATGTGTATCATGTTTAACATGTAGGAACAGTTTCACATACATGTGTATCATGTTTAACATGTAGGAACAGTTTCACTCACACGTGTATCATGTTTAACATGTAGGAAAAGTTTCACTCACACGTGTATCATGTTTAACATGTAGGAACAGTTTCACTTACATGTGTATCATGTTTAACATGTAGGAACAGTTTCACTTACACGTGTATCATGTTTAACATATAGAAACAGTTTCACTTACACGTGTATCATGTTTAACATGCAGGAACAGTTTCACTTACATTTGTATCATGTTTAACACCAGAAGAACTCGGTCTGAGAATTCTTCTTACTGTTTTAATAACTGAATTATGGGACTCGCGAGTTCACGTGAACTTAACACCGATAGTACATGGTGGTTGAAACGTGGATTTAACACCGATAGTACATGGTAAGTTGACGTGAACTTAACACCGATAGTACATGGTGGTTAAAACGTGGATTTAACACCGATAGTACATGGTAAGTTCACGTGAACTTAACACCGATAGTACATGGTGGTTGAAACGTGGATTTAAAACCGATAGTACATGGTGGTTGAAACGTGGATTTAACATCGATAGTACATGGTGGTTGAAACGTCGATTTAACACCTATAGTACATGGTGGTTGAAACGTGGATTTAACACTGATAGTACATGGTAAGTTCACGTGAGTTAACACCGATAGTACATGGTGGTTGAAACGTGGATTTAACACCGATAGTACATGGTGGTTGAAACGTGAATTTAACACCGATAATACATGGTGGTTGAAACGTGAATTTAACACCTATAGTACATGGTGGTTGAAACGTGGTAGTCGGTTTGTACTAGTTGTTTCAGTATATATATATATAAAATAAAAGAAAATTTTTAAAAATTGTTCGATAACAAAAGTACGAAACATGCTATGAAAACTGTTAGTAGTTTCTTCTGGTTCAGCTCTTTCTTTGTTGCCAATACCGACAACAACAATGTGAATAAAAACTTATTCCAAATACCTGACAAACGTCAAGCATGCACAGTGTTGTAGAGGACTTGAAAATAACCGCTTGTTTGTTGTCTAACTTGTAAGAAATAAACATCAGGTTAAAAGTGGTTAGATGAATCTCATATTGATAGGTAAATAGTAAAAGCAAATTCAATATGCGTTTGTGTGTGTGGATATCAGCCAATCACTCAGTGAGTCAGCGGTAACTTTATAGGCTAAAATCCGGAGTTCGATTGAACATAGTGAACAGAAGGCATACAGCCCATTCTGTAGTTTTTGCGCTTGAAAACACAGAAATATCGATCAGAACTCTAAATTTACAAGGTTGACAAATCTCACTGAAATTATTAATGTATGTAAGTACAGTGAGATTTGAATAGATGTTTGTGAACGAAAGCCTCTTTGTCAAAATATTGACCACTTGATTTCTTTAAACATTCTGTTGTGTTTCAGGTTTGATCAGCTGTGTTTAATTATTTATTGCTATTTTAATATCACAAATTATTTATATTGGTTTAATACAACGAACTTACATTCATAACGTTTTATTTGCTTATCTGCTGAGTGTACCAATAGTCTCTGCTGGGTAAACCTGTTGGTCTCTGCTAAGTAAACCTGTTGGTCTCTGCTGGGTAAACCTATTGGTCTCTGCTGGGTAAACCTATTGGTTTCTTCTGGATAAACCTATTGGTCTCTGCTGGTTAAACCTATTGGTCTCTGCTGAGTTTACCTATTGGTCTCTGCTGAGTTTACCTGTTGGTCTCTACTAGGTAAACCTATTGGTCTCTACTGGGTAAACCTATTAATCTCTGCTGGGTAAACCTTTTGGTCTCTACTGGGTAAACCTGTTGACCTCTGCTGAGTAAACCTGATGATCTCTACTGGGTAAACCTATTGGTCTCTGCTGGGTAAACCTGTTGGTCTCTACTGGGTAAACCTGTTCGTCTCTGCTGGGTAAACCTATTGTTTAAATCTCGTGGTTCTTGTTATTTTTACTTCATTGTTTAAATCTCGTGGTTCTTGTTATTTTTACTTTATTGTTTAAATTTCGTGGTTTTGTTATTTTTACTTCATTGTTTAAATCTCGTGGTTCTTGTTATTTTTACTTCATTGTTTAAATCTCGTGGTTCTTGTTATTTTTACTTCATTGTTTAAATCTCGTGGTTTTTGTTATTTTTACTTTATTGTTTCAATCTCGTCGTTCTTGTTATTTTTACTTCATTGTTTAAATCTCGTCGTTCTTGTTATTTTACTTCATTGTTTAAGTCTCGTGGTTTTTGTTATTTTCACTTCATTGTTTAAATCTCGTGGTTTTTGTTATTTTTACTTCATTGTTTAAGTCTCGTGGTTTTTGTTATTTTCACTTCATTGTTTAAGTCTCGTGGTTCTTGTTATTTTTACTTCATTGTTTAAGTCTCGTCGTTTTTGTTATTTTTACTTCATTGTTTAAGTCTCGTGGTTTTTGTTATTTTTACTTCATTGTTTAAATCTCGTGGTTCTTGTTATTTTTACTACATTGTTTAAATCTCGTGCTTTTTGTTATTTTTACTTTATTGTTTAAATCTCGTCATTCTTGTTATTTTTACTACATTGTTTAAATCTCGTCATTCTTGTTATTTTTACTACATTGTTTAAATCTCGTAGTTGTTATTTTTACTTCACTGTCTAAATTTCGTGGTTTTTGTTATTTTTACTTCACTGTTGAGATCTCGTGGTTCTTGTTATTTTTACTGTATTGTTTAAATCTCGTCGTTCTTGTTATTTTTACTACATTGTTTAAATGTCGTGGTTCTTGTTATTTTTACTTCATTGTTTAAATGTCGTGGTTCTTGTTATTTTTACTACATTGTTTAAATCTCGTGGTTCTTGTTATTTTTACTTCATTGTTTAAATCTCGTGGTTTTTGTTATTTTTACCTCATTGTTTAAATCTCGTCGTTCTTGTTATTTTACTTCATTGTTTAAATCTCGTGGTTTTTGTTATTTTTACCTCATTGTTTAAATCTCGTTTTTCTTATTGTTTTTACTTCATTCTTTAATTTTCGAAATTTTATTTTGTGTGATATTCTGCTTCTTGTTGAGTAAAATATAACCATAATTTTATGTGGTGATATATATACCTGACAGATTATCTTTATTATCTTTACATTTTTTTTTTTTTTTTTTTGCTTATATGTTGTATCATTCAGTTTCGGCTTGTTCAGCTAAATAGTAAACATACAAGAGAAACGTTTTGGTGGTGTCTGCTTGAACATCAAAGTATATTACCTATGTAAGTGGCCTAGTGGTCACATACCTTCAGATTATAAATTCATGGATTCGTGTTTAACGGCCAGTTGCCTCCAAAACACGCTCTGCACTCTGTGGATGTAGCTAATTTATGAGAGTGGAGGTCAAATGCAGTATCTAGTTAGACAAGCTTTGTCTAAGAGTTGGCGGTGGGTGTTTCCAACAAGCTGCTTGCTGTCTAGGGTATAAGTTCAGAAGTAGGGCCGACATCTTGTGTGGTAACTCTATAAACATTAACAAATGATTGTGTAAGTGATTCACTATCAATTATAGGTCTTTTAACATCCAATATAATATATATTTACCTATTTCAGGCTACCGATAAATTTGATATTTAAATCTAATGCTGCTGCCACTGAATAATACTCTTTAACAGAATCTATATAGAAACAATACTCGTCGAGTGCAGCCACAAAAGGCGAGTCTAGATTTTCAACCTCGTTAGGACGAAAATAGTTTCCAACGCCGTCGTATATGACGAACACTGAACTCGATTTTTCTCTCATTGTTTCGCCTTCGACATTTAAAACATAAAATAATTTTCGTTTGCAGAATCTGAGGACTACAAAAATTAATAACTCTTTTACTGATATGTTTTTCACGTACTAAATGATAATTTATTGTTTGTGTTTATTCTACATATGTGTTATGTACATCTTCCTGGTAACACCATTGTGTTTGACTTATTTTAGTAAGGTAAACGTAACATCTGTATGGAATACATAATGGAATCAGCACTGAAGTTAGCATGTTAAATATTGTTCTGAATACACAGTGTAATCAGTACTGAAGTTAGCACGTTAAACATTGTACTGAATGTATTGATATGCTGCGTAACTGGTTATTTTTGTTTCTGTATATTCTGTATAGACCAGCAGTCTCTAACTTTGGACTTAGGGGGAAGGTAGTTGGTGAATAATATCCACCACTAGATATTAAAATGTGGTGTTTGAATTACACCATGGTAACTCACCCACGTGGCCAGGGTACATAGCACAATTTGTTTTTCCTGTGTGTGTGTTTTTGAGGTAACGAGACGTGAATGTTGGATGACTAGATCCACTGTTCGATACGTTAACCATTAGCCTATAATGGAACGTGTATAAAACAAGAAAAAATATTATTTTTTTTCCTGATACCTCACAGACATTGTGCCATCTGTTCTATTAAATTCAACATCTGAACTTTCTTCTCCTTAAATAAATTTATCGTGATTTTCAATTTTTTGACAACCATCCATGTTTTTGAAGTAATAGACCAAAGCGAAGGCAGCTAATGAACAATTTACATTCTCAGTTCTCATGCAAACACGGCTCAAAAGTGCGGAATTGCGACATCTGGCTGCGAAGCATATAACTTCACAATCATATTATGGCACGTAAAAACTAGGCCACGCTCGACCCTCAAAATTTGAGATATATTGCAAAGTTAACTCTTTATCTTTCTTCTGTCGAGCAGGTTTTGTGTGTGTGTTGTCTACAGACAGTAACTGAACCGCAAGTAAGTTTGTCTAGCATGGGTATATTGCATTTCTAAAGTGAACTTGGGTTTGGGTGTGACTAGTGGTTACCTTGTATGGATTGTGAATCCCGAACCCGCAAACACACGCTGCGCACATTGGATTCGTGGATGCGTTATACGAGTAACAGTCAAACCCCACTATTCAAAGGGGCGAGAGTATTCAATGAGTTGGCGTTGGGTGCTTTTGAGTAAGTAGCATTCTAAGAGCTGGTCAGTTTCAAACTAGAATCACGTTTTGTATAGCTGCCATCCTTCCAGTCTGTCAGTATTAAACTAGCAGCTGTTAAATAGCTACCATCCTTCCAGTATGTTAGAATGAAACTAGCAGCTGTTAAATAGCTACCATCCTTCCAGTCTGTCAGTATTAAACTAGCAGCTGTTAAATATCTACCATCCTTCCAGTATGTTAGAATGAAACTAGCAGCTATTAAATATCTACCAGCCTTCCAGTCTGTCAGTATTAAACTAGCAGCTGTTAAATATCTACCATCCTTCCAGTATGTTAGAATGAAACTAGCAGCTGTTAAACAGCTACCAGCCTTCCAGTCTGTCAGTATTAAACTAGCAGCTGTTAAATATCTACCATCCTTCCAGTATGTTAGAATGAAACTAGCAGCTATTAAATATCTACCAGCCTTCCAGTCTGTCAGTATTAAACTAGCAGCTGTTAAATAGCTACCAGCCTTCCAGTCTGTCATTTTTAAACTAGCAGCTGTTAAATATCTACCATCCTTCTAGTGTGTCAGTATTAAACTAGCAGCTGTTAAATATCTACCATCCTTCCAGTATGTTAGAATGAAACTAGCAGCTGTTAAATAGCTACCAGCCTTCCAGTCTGTCAGTATTAAACTAGCAGCTGTTAAATATCTACCATCCTTCCAGTATGTTAGAATGAAACTAGCAGCTGTTAAATATCTACCATCCTTCCAGTCTGTCAGTATTAAACTAGCAGCTGTTAAATATCTACCATCCTTCCAGTATGTTAGAATGAAACTAGCAGCTGTTAAATATCTACCAGCCTTCCAGTCTGTCAGTATTAAACTAGCAGCTGTTAAATAGCTACCAGCCTTCCAGTCTGTCAGTATTAAACTAGCAGCTGTTAAATATCTACCAGCCTTCCAGTCTGTCATTTTTAAACTAGCAGCTGTCAAATATCTACCATCCTTCTAGTGTGTCAGTATTAAACTAGCAGCTGTTAAATAGCTACCATCCTTCTAGTCTGTCAGTATTAAACTAGCAGCTGTTAAATAGCTACCATCCTTTTAGTCTGTCAGTATTAAACTAGCAGCTGTTAAATATGAATATTCTGGTAACTACTAAAGATACTGTTGGTGAATATTCTGGTAACTACTAAAGATACTGTTCGTGAATATTCTGTAACTACTAAAGATACTTTGGTGAATATTCTGGTAACTACTAAAGATACTGTTGGTGAACATTCTGGTAACTACTAAAGATTACTGTTGGTGAACATTCTGGTAACTACTAAACATACTGTTGGTGAAATTCTGGTAACTACTAAACATACTGTTGGTGAATATTCTGGTAACTACTAAAGATACTGTTGGTGAATATTCTGGTAACTACTAAAGATACCGTTCGTGAACATTCTGGTAACTACTAAAGATATGCTGTTCATTCTGCAAACTGGTAACTACTAAACATGCTGTTGGTGAATATTCTGGTAACTACTAAAGAATACTGTTGGTGAATATTCTGGTAACTACTAAAGATACTGTTGGTGAATATTCTAGTAACTACTAAACATACTGTTGGTGAATATTCTAGTAACTACTAAAGATACTGTTGGTGAATATTCTAGTAACTACTAAAGATACTGTTCGTGAATATTCTGGTAACTACTAAAGATACTGTTCGTGAATATTCTGGCAATTAACTACTAAAGATACTGTTCGTGAACATTCTGGTAACTACTAAAGATACTGTTCGTGAATATTCTGTTAACTACTAAAGATACTGTTCGTGAATATTCTGGGAAATGATACTGGGTAAAGTAGACATGTATAGTTAAGCTTGTTTCAAATTTACAAAACATGATTGAATAGTTAACTAGATGAAAACACCCACAAAGAAGCATACAGAAAATTAAAACAGAATATCTTACGCCAAAATAACAAGAAGGAATCCTCAATACTTGAAATACATTTAGAATTTGCTATATTTTTGTGCGCCAGTAATACCAAGAATTAAGCGCGTACACTCAAGGCTTCTGTCTCATTATCATATCAGGATTTTACCAGCTATCTTCAAATTAAAATTATTTTAGACAAGATTAGAGTAAATTAATTTATGAGACCTTTGCGTGGTAAAATACATCAATAAAAGGATTGGACTTTCCAAATTCAAATTTGTAATTAGATCTTAAATCGGTCAAGAGATAACAGAGATAAAAGTTAGTGCTTCGGGAAAAAATATACTACAACTGAGAGACGAACTATAAGCCGCGACTGATAAGTTAATGGTTTGTGAAACGCGAGGAAACAGAATCCTTTAAATAATACGCACTATTTGTACAACGTTTATGTAAAGACTAAAAAGTACACTGGGCGACAACGGTAATTGTGATGAGTGATGAATTTCTATAACGCCCGAGAATGTCACAGTTGTGAGGAAATTTGAGAACTCTGGGCTCAGAATGTGTCGAAGTGATGAATAATCTTTCAGGACTTAACTGAGAAAGTATTGAATCCACGAGTGAACTTCTAGGACTAAATACATTTTCCATTAATCACAAAATCGACGGAAAGGACTACAAAGTTTCTCCCCTTTCTCCCAGACGGTTATTTATGTCTACCTCTGTCTCTTGGGTACATTACTCCATACTGTCATACATGGAGCGATTTTGTCTTAATCATAAATATTTTTACCAATTATATGATAATATAAAAAAAGAACACGAAAAGAAACGATTATAAAAAAAGTACAATTAACACGATATATATGTATGTATGATATTCCCTGATAAGGATGTTGGTAAAGTAACACGATATATATGTATGTATGATATTCCCTGATAAGACTGTTGGTAAAAGTAACACGATATATATGTATGTATGATATTCCCCATAAGGCTGTTGGTAAAGTAACACGATATATATGTATGTATGATATTCCCGATAAGGCTGTTGGTAAAGTAACACGATATATATGTATGTATGATATTCCCTGATAAGACTGTTGGTAAAGTAACACGATATATATGTATGTATGATATTCCCCATAAGGCTGTTGGTAAAGTAACACGATATATATGTATGTATGATATTCCCATAAGGCTGTTGGTAAAGTAACACCATATATATCTATGTATGATATTCCCCATAAGGCTGTTGGTAAAGTAACACGATATATATGTATGTATGATATTCTCGATAAGGCTGTTGGTAAAGTAACACGATATATATGTATGTATGATATTCCCTGATAAGACTGTTGGTAAAGTAACACGATATATATGTATGTATGATATTCTCATAAGGCTGTTGGTAAAGTAACACCATATATATCTATGTATGATATTCCCCAAGGCTGTTGGTAAAGTAACACCATATATATCTATGTATGATATTCCCATAAGGCTGTTGGTAAGTAACACCATATATATCTATGTATGATATTCCCCATAAGGATATTGGTAAAATAACACGATATATATGTATGTATGATATTCCCATAAGTTGTTGGTAAAGTAACACCATATATATCTATGTATGATATTCCCATAAGGCTGTTGGTAAAGTAACACGATATATATGTATGTATGATATTCCCGATAAGGATGTTGGTAAAGTAACACGATATATATGTATGTATGATATTCCATAAGGATATTGGTAAAGTAACACGATATATATGTATGTATGATATTCCCCATAAGGCTGTTGGTAAAGTAACACGATATATATGTATGTATGATATTCCTGATAAGACTGTTAGTAAAGTAACACGATATATATGTATGTATGATATTTCCTGATAAGACTGTTGGTAAAGTAACACGATATATATATGTATGTATGATATTCCCCATAAGGCTGTTGGTAAAGTAACACGATATATATGTATGTATGATATTCCCCATAAGGCTGCTGGTAAAGTAACACGATATATATGTATGTATGATATTCCCATAAGGCTGTTGGTAAAGTAACACGATATATATCTATGTATGATATTTCGCATAAGGCTGTTGGTGAAGTAACACGATATATATGTATGTATGATATTCCATAAGGCTGTTGGTAAAGTAACACGATATATATGTATGTATGATATTCCTGATAAGGCTGTTGGTAAAAGTAACACCATATATATCTATGTATGATATTCCCATAAGGCTGTTGGTAAAGTAACACGATATATATGTATGTATGATATTCCATAAGTAAGGCTGTTGGTAAAATAACACGATATATATGTATGTATGATATTCCCCATAAGGCTGTTGGTAAAGTAACACCATATAAATCTATGTATGATATTCCCGATAAGGCTGTTGGTAAAGTAACACGATATATATGTATGTATGATATTCCCGATAAGGCTGTTGGTAAAGTAACACGATATATATGTATGTATGATATTCCCCATAAGGTTGTTGGTAAAGTAACACCATATAAATCTATGTATGATATTTCCCATAAGGCTGTTGGTAAAGTAACACGATATATATGTATGTATGATATTCCCCATAAGGCTGTTGGTAAAGTAACACCATATATATCTATGTATGATATTTCCCATAAGGCTGTTGGTAAAGTAACACGACATATATGTATTTATGATATTCCCTGATAAGACTGTTGGTAAAGTAACACGATATATATGTATGTCTGATATTCCCATAAGGCTGTTGGTAAAGTAACACGATATATATGTATGTATGATATTCCCCGATAAGGCTGTTGGTAAAGTAACACGATATATATGTATGTCTGATATTCCCCATAAGGCTGTTGGTAAAGTAACACGATATATATGTATGTATGATATTCCCCATAAGGATATTGGGTAAAGTAACACGATATATATGTATGTATGATATTCCCCATAAGGCTGTTGGTAAAGTAACACGATATATATGTATGTATGATATTCCCTGATAAGACTGTTAGTAAAGTAACACGATATATATGTATGTATGATATTTCCTGATAAGACTGTTGGTAAAGTAACACGATATATATGTATGTATGATATTCCCCATAAGGCTGTTGGTAATGTAACGCGATATATATGTATGTATGATATTCCTTGATGAGGCTGTTGGTAAAGTAACACCATATATATGTATGTATGATATTCCCCAATAAGGCTGTTGGTAAAGTAACACGATATATATGTATGTCTGATATTCCCCATAAGGCTGTTGGTAAAGTAACACGATATATATATGTATGTCTGATATTCCCCATAAGGCTGTTGGTAAAGTAAGACGATATATATGTATGTCTGATATTCCCATAAGGCTGTTGGTAAAGTAACTAGATATATATGTATGTATGATATTCCCCATAAGGCTGTTGGTAAAATAACACGATATATATGTATGTATGATATTCCCCATAAGGCTGTTGGTAAGTAACACCATATATATCTATGTATGATATTCCCCATAAGGATATTGGTAAAATAACACGATATATATGTATGTATGATATTCCCCATAAGGCTGTTGGTAAAGTAACACCATATATATCTATGTATGATATTTCCCATAAGGCTGTTGGTAAAGTAACACGATATATATGTATGTATGATATTCCCGATAAGGATGTTGGTAAAGTAACACGATATATATGTATGTATGATATTCCCCATAAGGATATTGGTAAAGTAACACGATATATATGTATGTATGATATTCCCCATAAGGCTGTTGGTAAAGTAACACGATATATATGTATGTATGATATTCCCTGATAAGACTGTTAGTAAAGTAACACGATATATATGTATGTATGATATTTCCTGATAAGACTGTTGGTAAAGTAACACGATATATATGTATGTATGATATTCCCCATAAGGCTGTTGGTAAAGTAACACGATATATATGTATGTATGATATTCCCCATAAGGCTGTTGGTAAAGTAACACGATATATATGTATGTATGATATTCCCATAAGGCTGTTGGTAAAGTAACACGATATATATCTATGTATGATATTTCGCATAAGGCTGTTGGTGAAGTAACACGATATATATGTATGTATGATATTCCCCATAAGGCTGTTGGTAAAGTAACACGATATATATGTATGTATGATATTCCGATAAGGCTGTTGGTAAAGTAACACCATATATATCTATGTATGATATTTCCCATAAGGCTGTTGGTAAAGTAACACGATATATATGTATGTATGATATTCCCCATAAGGCTGTTGGTAAAATAACACGATATATATGTATGTATGATATTCCCATAAGGCTGTTGGTAAAGTAACACCATATAAATCTATGTATGATATTCCCGATAAGGCTGTTGGTAAAGTAACACGATATATATGTATGTATGATATTCCCGATAAGGCTGTTGGTAAAGTAACACGATATATATGTATGTATGATATTCCCCATAAGGCTGTTGGTAAAGTAACACCATATAAATCTATGTATGATATTTCCCATAAGGCTGTTGGTAAAGTAACACGATATATATGTATGTATGATATCTCCCATAAGGCTGTTGGTAAAGTAAGACGATATATATGTATGTCTGATATTCCCCATAAGGCTGTTGGTAAAGTAACACGATATATATGTATGTATGATATTCCCCATAAGGCTGTTGGTAAAGTAACACCATATATATCTATGTATGATATTTCCCATAAGGCTGTTGGTAAAGTAACACGACATATATGTATGTATGATATTCCCTGATAAGACTGTTGGTAAAGTAACACGATATATGTATGTCTGATATTCCCCATAAGGCTGTTGGTAAAGTAACACGATATATATGTATGTATGATATTCCCGATAAGGCTGTTGGTAAAGTAACACGATATATATGTATGTCTGATATTCCCCATAAGGCTGTTGGTAAAGTAACACGATATATATGTATGTATGATATTCCCATAAGGATATTGGTAAAGTAACACGATATATATGTATGTATGATATTCCCCATAAGGCTGTTGGTAAAGTAACACGATATATATGTATGTATGATATTCCCTGATAAGACTGTTAGTAAAGTAACATTATATATATGTATGTATGATATTCCCTGATAAGACTGTTGGTAAAGTAACACGATATATATGTATGTATGATATTCCCCATAAGGCTGTTGGTAAAGTAACACGATATATATGTATGTATGATATTCCCCATAAGGCTGTTGGTAAAGTAACACGATATATATGTATGTATGATATTCCCAGAAGGCTGTTGGTAAAGTAACACGATATATATGTATGTATAATATTCCCCATAAGGCTGTTGGTAAAGTAACACCATATAAATCTATGTATGATATTCCCGATAAGGCTGTTGGTAAAGTAACACGATATATATGTATGTATGATATTCCCGATAAGGCTGTTGGTAAAGTAACACGATATATATGTATGTATGATATTTCCTGATAAGACTGTTGGTAAAGTAACACGATATATATGTATGTATGATATTCCCATAAGGCTGTTGGTAAAGTAACGCGATATATATGTATGTATGATATTCCTTGATGAGGCTGTTGGTAAAGTAACACCATATATATGTATGATATTCCCCAATAAGGCTGTTGGTAAAGTAACACGATATATATGTATGTCTGATATTCCCATAAGGCTGTTGGTAAAGTAACACGATATATATATGTATGTCTGATATTCCCCATAAGGCTGTTGGTAAAGTAAGACGATATATATGTATGTCTGATATTCCCCATAAGGCTGTTGGTAAAGTAACTAGATATATATGTATGTATGATATTCCCCATAAGGCTGTTGGTAAAATAACACGATATATATGTATGTATGATATTCCCCATAAGGCTGTTGGTAAAGTAACACGATATATATGTATGTATGATATTCCCCATAAGGCTGTTGGTAAATTAACACGATATATATGTATGTATGATATTCCCCATAAGGCTGTTGGTAAAGTAACACGATATATATGTATGTATGAAGTTTCTCAGAATGTCATGAAGCTAAATCGTTCATATGAACATGAAATAAGACGTACCCTTCAGAACAGTGCCTCTAGTTACTGCCACACTGTCTCTTTATCTTTCATAAATAACTCTTGTTACACATCGCAGTTTAAACATTATCTCTAGGAGGAGGCTGTAATATTGCGCTACCAGGCCAGTTGTCTGTCCTTGTAACAAATATCGACGTACGACCGAACTAAATTTCGGGGACGGCGAAGTTCAGTGGTCACTGTTGGTTCCCACATCGAAACAGAATGTATACATCAAATGGTCTGGAACCAAATAAAACCAACAGCGCCATTTAATAGATAGTATTGGGTAGTTGATAATAAAACCTTTCAGGGTTAGGTGATAATAAATCCTTTCAGGGTTAGGTGATAATAAAACATTTCAGGGTTAGGGTCTCTAAGGGTTTTTTGCTGTTGTTTTCCTAGAGTGAAGATACAATAATTATTCACACACTTTCTTCTGGATTGGTAAACATCCAGCTATTCTGTGGTACAAAAATGGTGAGCATGTTTACAGGTCTTGATACACAGCTAGATTCGAGTAAAGTGTAGATTAGTGCACATTATTTCATTGCATACATAAGAATGTATACAGGTTTAGTGCAAATAACAACAACGTATATACTTTTATAACTGATTTAAGAGTTTATCTTGTTATTAAAATGGCATGGTCGTTCGTTATTTATAAAATAGTCACTAGGATCGTATACTTTTTTCTTTATCAAATTTTGTGTCATAGTTTCATGTAGCTTCGTTACAACTAAATAAATGAAAGGTTGTTTTTTTTTTTCTCTTCTTGTCTTCAAACAAAATACTCCAAGTTTCTTCTGTTACCTGGTGGTGAGGAACAGAAACACATTAATAGAGATACTGGTTCTTCCTTCTCGCACACCTGACTACGTAAAGTCTGAAAATAAGGAAACAGTGTTAGTTTATTCTTACTTAGTGGCACTAGTAACAAAACATTTGTTCTGACGTGTTTTATTGGTTTAAGAAATACCAATGAATGTTCACGAAACATATTTTATAGTTACGAATAATTTTCTAATCACGTATGTTGCCTGGGTATATCTTACATATTATTTAGTTTATCGCTACGTGTACGTTGAAAGTTATTTTACAGGTTGTGGCTAACTATGGTATAGCTTATGTTTACGTATGTGTTAACTATTATATAGTTCTGTGTATTAATTGTTATATAACTTCTGTTTATATTTTAAACTATTGTTAGACAGTACGTTATGTGTGTTAAACCTTGTTAGACAGTACGTCATGTGTGTTAAACCTTGTTATACAGTACGTCATGTGTGTAAAAAATACTGTGAGATTGTACTTAATTAAGTGTATTAAAACTAGTGTTAGATCGTACTTATGTGTTGAGAACTTGTTTTCATATCTGTTGCTGTTTGATTTGGTTTGTATTAAACAGAAAATATGTTTCTTTCATTTACTTTGGTTGTTACACCTGTTTATCCCACAGTGTTAAGTACATGTGTTAGCTAGTTGTATGAAAGTGGACATTTTAAAACTTACTTTGGTTGTTACACCTGTTTATCCCACAGTGTTAAGTGCATGTGTCAGCCAGTTGTATGAAAGTGGACATTTTAAAACTTACTTTGGTTGTTACACCTGTTTATCCCACAGTGTTAAGTACATGTGTCAGCTAGTTGTATGAAAGTGGACATTTTAAAACTTACTTTGGTTGTTACACCTGTTTATCCCACAGTGTTAAGTGCATGTGTCAGCCAGTTGTATGAAAGTGGACATTTTAAAACTTACTTTGGTTGTTACACCTGTTTATCCCACAGTGTTAAGTGCATGTGTCAGCCAGTTGTATGAAAGTGGACATTTTAAACTTACTTTGGTTGTTACACCTGTTTATCCCACAGTGTTAAGTACATGTGTCAGCTAGTTGTATGAAAGTGGACATTTTAAAACTTACTTTGGTTGTTACACCTGTTTATCTCACAGTGTTAAGTGCACATGTCAGCTATTTGTATGAAAGTGGACATTTTAAAACTTACTTTGGTTGTTACACCTGTTTATCCCACAGTGTTAAGTACATGTGTCAGCTAGTTGTAGGAAAGTGGACATTTTAAGACTTACTTTGGTTGTTACACCTGTTTATCCCACAGTGTTAAGTACACGTGTCAGTTAGTTGTGTGAAAGTGGACATTTTAAAACTTACTTTGGTTGTTACACCTGTTTATCCCAGGGTGTTAAGTGCACGTGTCAGCTAATTGTAGGAAAGTGGACATTTTAAAACTTACTTTGGTTGTTACACCAGTTTATCTCAGAGTGTTAAGTGCACGTGTCAGCTAGTTGTATGAAAGTGGACAGTTTGAAACTTACTTTGATTGTTACACCTGTTTATCCCAGAGTGTTAAGTGCACGTGTCAGCTAGTTGTAGGAAAGTGGACATTTTAAAACTTACTTTGGTTGTTACACCTGTTTATCCCAGGGTGTTAAGTACATGTGTCAGCTAGTTGTATGAAAGTGGACATTTTAAAACTTACTTTGGTTGTTACACCTGTTTATCCCAGGGTGTTAAGTACATGTGTCAGCTAGTTGTATGAAAGTGGACATTTTAAAACAACCATTTGGCAGAAGACGTGGGTGGTTGAATATTTCGTGGTCCATAAATTTGAAATATATATTTCGAGAAATGGAATATTCTGTTAAATGTTTCACTACATTTTATAATTAGATAAGTTTTGAAATGAGAGTTTGTGAATCATTACTAACGATTATTAAATTAGCTATTTTAATTACTGTGTAATCCTGGAGCGGTTAATGATACATAATAAATCATTATGTGAAATGACTGTTTACTGACATCTTATATCAGGAAACGTTAATTTTATAAGTTAACTGAGAACGGTAGTGTTCTTTTTTTTGTTTTGAATTTCGCGCAAAGCTACACGAGGGCTGTCTGTCCCTAATTTCGTAGTGTGAGACTAGAGGGAAGGCACTTCGTCCTCGCCACCCACCGCCATCTCTTGGGCTATTCTTCTACAAACGGATAGTTGGATTGACCGAACTTTATAACGCCCCTACGGCTGAAAGGGCGAGCATTTTGGTGTTACGGGGATTCGGACACGCGACCCTGAGATCACGAGTCAAGCGTCCTACCACCTAGCCATGCTGGGCCTATCTTTCGCGACAATTGTAACTGGTAGGTTTTGTTTTGCAGTTTTGCTCTTGTTGTGAGTGCTGTCTTGAAACTTGAATTTACTAAACTATTACTGGTCGGGCATGTTTAGGACCGCAAATTTGAGAATTCATGGTTTGCAATCCCTTGTCGCAAAAAAATTCCGTTGCGAATTTTGGGGTCGTATAAAAGTGTTGATCCAATCATATTTTCGGCAAACAAGAACAGTCCAAGAATCGGCGGTGCGTATTAAACCACCTCTCCTTTTAGTACGTCAGTTGAGATGTACGGCCAGTCAGTAGCCGCAAACCTTTGTGAAGAAGGTTCATGGTTGACTCTGAAACAAACGAGATCCACTGTCGTCGTCTCACGAACAACCATGTTCATATTCATGTGGATTATAAAAGTTACTTCGACTGGAAAAAGAAGATTTTTTTTCTTTTTTGTCTGGCAATTTCTTGAATGTGTACGTTGTATCTAACCTATTTAATGTAGCTAATGGGAGAAGCATGTCTTATAAACTACAAACAAATTCGATATTTCTAAGAACCAGGGCTGTAACACACACAAAAGGTGCTTTTGTGATAATTCTAACCAGATTACAGATAATTCACCAGATTACAGTTTTCTAACTAGTTGGCTGAGGAACACTTAGATAATTCACCAGATTACAGTTTTTTCTAACTAGTTGGCTGAGGAACACTTAGATAATTTACTCAGGATTACAGTTTTTCTAACTAGTTGGCTGAGGAACACTTAGATAATTTTACCAGATTACACAGTTTTTCTAACTAGTTGGCTGAGGAACACTTAGATAATTCACCAGATTACAGTTTTCTAACTAGTTGGCTGAGGAACACTTAGATAATTCACCAGATTAAGCTTTTCTAACCAGTTGGCTGAGGAACACTTAGATAATTTTACCAGATTACAGTTTTTCTAACTAGTTGGCTGAGGAACACTTGGTAGATAATTTACCAGATTACAGTTTTTCTAACTAGTTGGCTGAGATAATTCTATAGATAATCTTCACACAGATTACAAATTGCTCTTTTCTAACTAGTTGGCTGGCTGAGGAACACTTAGATAATTTACCAGATTACAGTTTTTCTAACTAGTTGGCTGAGGAACAATTTAGATAATTCACCAGATTACAGTTTTTCTAACTAGTTGGCTGAGGAACACTTAGATAATTTACCAGATTACAGTTTTTCTAACTAGTTGGCTGAGGAACACTTAGATAATTCACCAGATTACAGTTTTTCTAACTAGTTGGCTGAGGAACACTTAGATAATCTCCACCAGATTACAGTTTTTCTAACTAGTTGGCTGAGGAACACTTAGATAATTCACCAGATTACAGTTTTTTCTAACTAGTTGGCTGAGGAACACTTAGATAATTCACCAGATTACAGTTTTCTAACTAGTTGGCTGAGGAACACTTAGATAATTCACCAGATTACAGTTTTTCTAACTAGTTGGCTGAGGAACACTTAGATAATTCACCAGATTACAGTTTTTCTAACTAGTTGGCTCAGGAACACTGAGGAAACGCAGATAATTTAGATTACAGTTTTTCTAACTAGTTGGCTGAGGAACCAGATTACCAGATTACAGTTTTCTAACTAGTTGGCTGAGGAACACTTAGATAATTTACCAGATTACAGTTTTTCTAACTAGTTGGCTGAGGAACACTTAGATAATTCACCAGATTACAGTTTTTCTAACTAGTTGGCTGAGGAACACTTAGATAATTCACCAGATTACAGTTTTTCTAACTAGTTGGCTGAGGAACACTTAGATAATTTCACCAGATTACAGTTTTTCTAACTAGTTGGCTGAGGAACACTTAGATAATTCACCAGATTACAGTTTTTCTAACTAGTTGGCTGAGGAACACTTAGATAATTTACCAGATTACAGTTTTTCTAACTAGTTGGCTGAGGAACACTTAGATAATTCACCAGATTACAGTTTTTCTAACTAGTTGGCTGAGGAACACTTAGATAATTTACCAGATTACAGTTTTTCTAACTAGTTGGCTGAGGAACACTTAGATAATTCACCAGATTACAGTTTTTCTAACTAGTTGGCTGAGGAACACTTAGATAATTTACCAGATTACAGTTTTTCTAACTAGTTGGCTGAGGAACACTTAGATAATTCACCAGATTACAGTTTTTTTCTAACTAGTTGGCTGAGGAACACTTAGATAATTCACCAGATTACAGTTTTTCTAACTAGTTGGCTGAGGAACACTTAGATAATTTACCAGATTACAGTTTTTTTCTAACTAGTTGGCTGAGGAACACTTAGATAATTAACTACCAGATTACAGTTTTTCTAACTAGTTGGCTGAGGAACACTTAGATAATTCACCAGATTACAGTTTTTCTAACTAGTTGGCTGAGGAACACTTAGATAATTCACCAGATTACAGTTTTTCTAACTAGTTGGCTGAGGAACACTTAGATAATTTACCAGATTACAGTTTTTCTAACTAGTTGGCTGAGGAACACTTAGATAATTCACCAGATTACAGTTTTTCTAACTAGTTGGCTGAGGAACACTTAGATAATTCACCAGATTACAGTTTTCTAACTAGTTGGCTGAGGAAACACCAGATAATTCACCAGATTACAGTTTTTCTAACTAGTTGGCTGAGGAACACTTAGATAATTCACCAGATTACAGTTTTTTTCTAACTAGTTGGCTGAGGAACACTTAGATAATTCACCAGATTACAGTTTTTCTAACTAGTTGGCTGAGGAACACTTAGATAATTCACCAGATTACAGTTTTTCTAACTAGTTGGCTGAGGAACACTTAGATAATTCACCAGATTACAGTTTTTCTAACTAGTTGGCTGAGGAACACTTAGATAATTTACCAGATTACAGTTTTTCTAACTAGTTGGCTGAGGAACACTTAGATAATTTACCAGATTACAGTTTTCTAACTAGTTGGCTGAGGAACACTTAGATAATTTACCAGATTACAGTTTTCTAACTAGTTGGCTGAGGAACACTTAGATAATTTACCAGATTACAGTTTTTCTAACTAGTTGGCTGAGGAACACTTAGATAATTCACCAGATTACAGTTTTTCTAACTAGTTGGCTGAGGAACACTTAGATAATTCACCAGATTACAGTTTTTCTAACTAGTTGGCTGAGGAACACTTAGATAATTCACCAGATTACAGTTTTTCTAACTAGTTGGCTGAGGAACAACCAGATTACAGTTTTTCTAACTAGTTGGCTGAGAACACTTAGATAATACAGTTTTCTAACTAGTTGGCTGAGGAACACTTAGATAATTTACCAGATTACAGTTTTTCTAACTAGTTGGCTGAGGAACACTTAGATAATTCACCAGATTACAGTTTTTCTAACTAGTTGGCTGAGGAACACTTAGATAATTTACCAGATTACAGTTTTTCTAACTAGTTGGCTGAGGAACACTTAGATAATTCACCAGATTACAGTTTTTCTAACTAGTTGGCTGAGGAACACTTAGATAATTCACCAGATTACAGTTTTTCTAACTAGTTGGCTGAGGAACACTTAGATAATTCACCAGATTACAGTTTTTCTAACTAGTTGGCTGAGGAACACTTAGATAATTCACCAGATTACAGTTTTTCTAACTAGTTGGCTGAGGAACACTTAGATAATTCACCAGATTACAGTTTTTCTAACTAGTTGGCTGAGGAACACTTAGATAATTCACCAGATTACAGTTTTTCTAACTAGTTGGCTGAGGAACACTTAGATAATTCACCAGATTACAGTTTTTCTAACTAGTTGGCTGAGGAACACTTAGATAATTCACCAGATTACAGTTTTTCTAACTAGTTGGCTGAGGAACACTTAGATAATTCACCAGATTACAGTTTTTCTAACTAGTTGGCTGAGGAACACTTAGATAATTCACCAGATTACAGTTTTTCTAACTAGTTGGCTGAGGAACACTTAGATAATTCACCAGATTACAGTTTTCTAACTAGTTGGCTGAGGAACACTTAGATAATTCACCAGATTACAGTTTTTCTAACTAGTTGGCTGAGGAACACTTAGATAATTCACCAGATTACAGTTTTTCTAACTAGTTGGCTGAGGAACACTTAGATAATTCACCAGATTACAGTTTTTCTAACTAGTTGGCTGAGGAACACTTAGATAATTTACCAGATTACAGTTTTTCTAACTAGTTGGCTGAGGAACACTTAGATAATTCACCAGATTACAGTTTTTCTAACTAGTTGGCTGAGGAACACTTAGATAATTGGCTGAGGAACCAGATTACAGTTTTTCTAACTAGTTGGCTGAGGAACACTTAGATAATTCACCAGATTACAGTTTTTCTAACTAGTTGGCTGAGGAACACTTAGATAATTTACCAGATTACAGTTTTTCTAACTAGTTGGCTGAGGAACACTTAGATAATTCACCAGATTACAGTTTTTCTAACTAGTTGGCTGAGGAACACTTAGATAATTCACCAGATTACAGTTTTTCTAACTAGTTGGCTGAGGAACACTTAGATAATTCACCAGATTACAGTTTTTCTAACTAGTTGGCTGAGGAACACTTAGATAATTCACCAGATTACAGTTTTTCTAACTAGTTGGCTGAGGAACACTTAGATAATTCACCAGATTACAGTTTTTCTAACTAGTTGGCTGAGGAACACTTAGATAATTCACCAGATTACAGTTTTTCTAACTAGTTGGCTGAGGAACACTTAGATAATTCACCAGATTACAGTTTTTCTAACTAGTTGGCTGAGGAACACTTAGATAATTCACCAGATTACAGTTTTTCTAACTAGTTGGCTGAGGAACACTTAGATAATTCACCAGATTACAGTTTTTCTAACTAGTTGGCTGAGGAACACTTAGATAATTGGCTGAGGAACCAGATTACAGATTTTTTCTAACTAGTTGGCTGAGGAACACTTAGATAATTCACCAGATTACAGTTTTTCTAACTAGTTGGCTGAGGAACACTTAGATAATTCACCAGATTACAGATTACAGTTTTCTAACTAGTTGGCTGAGGAACACTTAGATAATTCACCAGATTACAGTTTTCTAACTAGTTGGCTGAGGAACACTTAGATAATTCACCAGATTACAGTTTTTCTAACTAGTTGGCTGAGGAACACTTAGATAATTCACCAGATTACAGTTTTTCTAACTAGTTGGCTGAGGAACACTTAGATAATTCACCAGATTACAGTTTTCTAACTAGTTGGCTGAGGAACACTTAGATAATTCACCAGATTACAGTTTTTCTAACTAGTTGGCTGAGGAACACTTAGATAATTCACCAGATTACAGTTTTTCTAACTAGTTGGCTGAGGAACACTTAGATAATTCACCAGATTACAGTTTTCTAACTAGTTGGCTGAGGAACACTTAGATAATTTACCAGATTACAGTTTTTCTAACTAGTTGGCTGAGGAACACTTAGATAATTCACCAGATTACAGTTTTTCTAACTAGTTGGCTGAGGAACACTTAGATAATTCACCAGATTACAGTTTTTCTAACTAGTTGGCTGAGGAACACTTAGATAATTCACCAGATTACAGTTTTTCTAACTAGTTGGCTGAGGAACACTTAGATAATTCACCAGATTACAGTTTTTCTAACTAGTTGGCTGAGGAACACTTAGATAATTCACCAGATTACAGTTTTTCTAACTAGTTGGCTGAGGAACACTTAGATAATTCACCAGATTACAGTTTTTCTAACTAGTTGGCTGAGGAACACTTAGATAATTCACCAGATTACAGTTTTTCTAACTAGTTGGCTGAGGAACACTTAGATAATTCACCAGATTACAGTTTTTCTAACTAGTTGGCTGAGGAACACTTAGATAATTTGAGGAACCAGATTACAGATTTTTTCTAACTAGTTGGCTGAGGAACACTTAGATAATTTACCAGATTACAGTTTTCTAACTAGTTGGCTGAGGAACACTTAGATAATTCACCAGATTACAGTTTTTCTAACTAGTTGGCTGAGGAACACTTAGATAATTCACCAGATTACAGTTTTTCTAACTAGTTGGCTGAGGAACACTTAGATAATTTACCAGATTACAGTTTTTCTAACTAGTTGGCTGAGGAACACTTAGATAATTTACCAGATTACAGTTTTTCTAACTAGTTGGCTGAGGAACACTTAGATAATTTACCAGATTACAGTTTTTCTAACTAGTTGGCTGAGGAACACTTAGATAATTCACCAGATTACAGTTTTTCTAACTAGTTGGCTGAGGAACACTTAGATAATTCACCAGATTACAGTTTTTCTAACTAGTTGGCTGAGGAACACTTAGATAATTCACCAGATTACAGTTTTTCTAACTAGTTGGCTGAGGAACACTTAGATAATTCACCAGATTACAGTTTTTCTAACTAGTTGGCTGAGGAACACTTAGATAATTCACCAGATTACAGTTTTTCTAACTAGTTGGCTGAGGAACACTTAGATAATTCACCAGATTACAGTTTTTCTAACTAGTTGGCTGAGGAACACTTAGATAATTCACCAGATTACAGTTTTTCTAACTAGTTGGCTGAGGAACACTTAGATAATTCACCAGATTACAGTTTTTCTAACTAGTTGGCTGAGGAACACTTAGATAATTCACCAGATTACAGTTTTCTAACTAGTTGGCTGAGGAACACTTAGATAATTCACCAGATTACAGTTTTTCTAACTAGTTGGCTGAGGAACACTTAGATAATTCACCAGATTACAGTTTTTCTAACTAGTTGGCTGAGGAACACTTAGATAATTCACCAGATTACAGTTTTTCTAACTAGTTGGCTGAGGAACACTTAGATAATTCACCAGATTTTTTATGGTCCTGGTATCGAAATTTGATTTCTTGACGTTACTTATGGTGACAACAGGAGGAATGGTAGTGAACTGGATGAAACATGTTTACATTCAAATAAAACTAAAACATTTAAATCAGTTTCTATTCTTAGCAGCACATTTGTAAACAACCGAGATAAAGGAAATTATATGATAGAGATTCAGATTCCCCAGTAGCACATATGTGGGTATATACCCCCAGTAGCACAGTGGTATGTGTGTCTAGTAGCCGCTATGAACCACTATAAATATTTCAATACCGTGTTGGCATAACTGACATGTATCTTTGTGCAGCTTTGTGTTTACTTCTATTCAGTATCTCCCCCCAGTAGCACAGTGGTATGTGTGTATATACCACTATAAACCATATTTCAATACCCGTGTTGGCATAACTGACATGTATCTTTGTGCAGCTTTGTGTTTACTAAACCATATTTCAATACCTTCAGTATCTCCCCAGTAGCACAGTGGTATGTGGGTATATACCTCTATAAACCATATTTCAATACCCGTGTTGGCATAACTGACATGTATCTTTGTGCAGCTTTGTGTTTACTTCCCTTCAGTATCTCCCCCCAGTAGCACAGTGGTATGTGGGTATATACCGCTATAAACCATATTTCAATACCCGTGTTGGCATAACTGACATGTATCTTTGTGCAGCTTTGTGTTTACTTCTATTCAGTATCTCCCCCCAGTAGCACAGTGGTATGTGTGTATATACCACTATAAACCATATTTCAATACCCGTGTTGGCATAACTGACATGTATCTTTGTGCAGCTTTGTGTTTACTTCTATTCAGTATCTCCCCCCAGTAGCACAGTGGTATGTGGGTATATACCACTATAAACCATATTTCAATACCTGTGTTGGCATAACTGACATGTATCTTTGTGCAGCTTTGTGTTTACTAACAAACAACAGTTTGGTAATAAAACACTTTTAAACATGTGTAGTGTATAAGTTCTATTTGTTTTTGTGACAGTTATAAAGGTGTGAAAATGTAACACTGTGTGATTTGTGTGAAACTTTAAACTCACCCTACTTCCACATTTCAATATTATTTTATCACATATACGTTTTCCGGGTGCGCATGTGACCTATTGTGACATTCTAACTAGTTAGTGTCACAATGGTAAGAATCAACACTTTTAAAAGTGTTAATACCAACAGCAGACGTTCTAAAATAAATTTTTATTTCAAGTGGGTCATTAAGAAATAAACAAAATATTTCTTATAACTCCTGGTTTGTTTACACGTGACACAAACAATAAAAAAGATATTTCTTATAACTCCTGGTTTGTTTACACGTGACACAAACAATAAAAAAAGATATTTCTTATAACTCCTGGTTTGTTTACACGTGACACAAACAATAAATAAAATATTTCTTATAGCTTCCGGTTTTTTACACATGACACAAACAATAAACAAGATATTTCTTATAGCTCCTGGTTTGTTTACACGTGACACAAACAATAAACAAGATATTTCTTATAGCTCCTGGTTTTTTACACGTGACACAAACAATAAACAAGATATTTCTTATAGCTCCTGGTTTTTTACACGTGACACAAACAATAAACAAAATATTTCTTATGGGTCCTGGTTTGTTTACACGTGACACAAACAATAAACAAGATATTTCTTATAACTCCTGGTTTGTTTACACGTGACACAAACAATAAACAAGATATTTCTTATCAGTCCTGGTTTGTTTACACGTGACACAAACAATAAACAAAGTATTTCTTATAGCTCCTGGTTTGTTTTGACACAAACAATAAACAAAATATTTCTTACGTGACACAAACAATAAATAAAATATTTCTTATAGCTCCTGGTTTGTTTTACGTGACACAAACAATAAACAAGATATTTCTCATCAGTTTTTTACGGTGACACAAACACATGACACAAACAATCTCTTATGGGTCCTGGTGTTATACACATGACACAAGCTAATAAACAAGGTGAACACACATGACACAAGCTAATACAAAGATAAAAATATATTTCTTATACATACTGTTTTTCTGGTAACTACTAAACATACTGTTGGTGAACATTCTGGTACTGTTGGTGAATATTCTAGTAACTACTAAACATACTGTTGGTGAATATTCTGGTAACTACTAAAGATACTGTTGGTGAATATTCTGGTAACTACTAAACATACTGTTGGTGAATATTCTGGTAACTACTAAAGATACTGTTGGTGAACATTCTGGTAACTACTAAACATACTGTTGGTATTCTGGTAACTACTAAACATACTGTTGGTGAACATTCTGGTAACTACTAAACATACTGTTGGTGAATATTCTGGTAACTACTAAACATACTGTTGGTGAATATTCTGGTAACTACTAAACATACTGTTGGTGAACATTCTGGTAACTACTAAACATACTGTTGGTGAATATTCTGGTAACTACTAAACATACTGTTGGTGAATATTCTGGTAACTACTAAAGATACTGTTGGTGAATATTCTGGTAACTACTAAACATACTGTTGGTGAATATTCTATTCTGGTAACTACTAAAGATACTGTTGGTGAACATTCTGGTAACTACTAAAGATACTGTTCGTGAATATTCTGGTAACTACTAAAGATACTGTTGGTGAATATTCTGGTAACTACTAAAGATACTGTTGGTGAACATTCTGGTAACTACTAAAGATACTGTTGGTGAATATTCTGGTAACTACTAAACATACTGTTGGTGAATATTCTGGTAACTACTAAAGATACTGTTGGTGAATATTCTGGTAACTACTAAAGATACTGTTGGTGAATATTCTGGTAACTACTAAAGATACTGTTGGTGAATATTCTGGTAACTACTAAAGATACTGTTGGTGAATATTCTGGTAACTACTAAAGATACTGTTGGTGAATATTCTGGTAACTACTAAAGATACTGTTGGTGAATATTCTGGTAACTACTAAACATACTGTTGGTGAATATTCTGGTAACTACTAAAATAGATACTGTTGTGTGAATATTCTATTCTGGTAACTACTAAAATACTGTTGGTGAATATTCTGGTAACTACTTACTGTTGGTGAATATTCTGGTAACTACTAAAGATACTGAACATTCTGGTGATACATTCTGGTAACTACTAAAGATACTGTTCGTGAATATTCTGGTAACTACTAAAGATACTGTTGGTGAATATTCTGGTAACTACTAAAGATACTGTTGGTGAATATTCTGGTAACTACTAAAGATACTGTTCTGTTGGTGTGAATATTCTGGTAACTACTAAAGATACTGTTGGTGAATATTCTGGTAACTACTAAAGATACTGTTGGTGAACATTCTGGTAACTACTAAAGATACTGTTGGTGAACATTCTGGTAACTACTAAACATACTGTTGGTGAACATTCTGGTAACTACTAAACATACTGTTGGTGAATATTCTGGTAACTACTAAAGATACTGTTGGTGAATTCTGGTAACTACTAAAGATACTATTACTGTTGGTGAACATTCTGGTAACTACTAAACTACTGTTGGTAAAGATACTGTTCTGTTGGTGTGAATATTCTGGTAACTACTAAAGATACCGTTGGTGAATATTCTGCAACTACTAAAGATACTGTTGGTGAATATGTAACTACTAAATTCGTTGGTGAACATTCTGGTAACTACTAAAGATACTGTTGGGTAACTACTAAACATACTGTTGGTGAACATTCTGGTAACTACTAAACATACTGTTGGTGAATATTCTGGTAACTACTAAAGATACTGTTGGTGAATATTCTGGTAACTACTAAAGATACTGTTGGTGAATATTCTAGTAACTACTAAACATACTGTTGGTGAACATTCTGGTAACTACTAAAGATACTGTTGGTGAATATTCTGGTAACTACTAAAGATACTGTTGGTGAATATTCTGGTAACTACTAAAGATACTGTTGGTGAATATTCTGGTAACTACTAAACTTACCGTTGGTGAACATTCTGGTAACTACTAAAGATACTATTGGTGAACATTCTGGTAACTACTAAAGATACTGTTCGTGAATATTCTGTTAACTACTAAAGATACTGATACTGTTAACTACTAAAGATACGTGAATATTCTGGGAAATGTTGGGTAAAGTAGACATGTATAGTTAAGCTTGTTTCAAATTTACAAAAACACGATTAATAGTTAGCTAGATGAAAACACCCACAAAGAAGCATACAGAAAATTAAAACAGAATATCTTACGCCAAAATAACAAGAAGGAATCCTCAATACTTGAAATACATTTAGAATTTGCTATATTTTTGTGCGCCAGTAATACCAAGAATTGGGCGCGCGTACACTCGCTTCTATCTCATTACATATCAGGATTTTACCAGCCTATCTTCAAATTAAAATTATTTTAGACAGGATTAGAGTAAATTAATTTATGAGACCTTGGGCGTGGTAAAATACATCAATAAAAAGGATTGGACTTTCCAAGTTCAAATTTGTAATTAGATCTTAAATCAGTCAAGAGATAACAGAGATAAAAGTTAGTGCTTCGGGAAAAATATACACAACTGAGAGACGAACTATAAGCCGCGACTGATAAGTTAATGGTTTGTGAAACGCGAGGAAACAGAATCCTTTAAATAATATACACTATTTGTACAACGTTTATGTAAAGACTAAAAGTACACTGGGGCGACAACGGTAATTGTGATGAGTGATGAATTTCTATAACGCCCGAGAATGTGTCACAGTTGTGAGTGAAATTTGAGAACTCTGGGCTCAGAATGTGTCGAAGTGATGAATAATCTTTCAGGACTCTTAACTGAGAAAGTATTGAATCCACGATCGAACTTCTAGGACTAAATACATTTTTCATTAATCACAAAATCGACCGAAAGGACTACAAAGTTTCTCCCCTTTCTCCCAGACGGTTAATTATGTCTACCTCTGTCTCTTGGGTACATTACTCCATACTGTCATACATGGAGCGATTTTGTCTTAATCATAAATATTTTTACCAATTGTATGATAATATAAAAAAAGAACACGAAAAGAAACGATTATAAAAAGTACAATTAACACGATATATATGTATGTATGATATTCCCGATAAGGATGTTGTTTAAGTAACACGATATATATGTATGTATGATATTCCCGATAAGGCTGTTGGTAAAGTAACACGATATATATGTATGTATGATATTCCCCATAAGGCTGTTGGTAAAGTAACACGATATATATGTATGTATGATATTCCCGATAAGGCTGTTGGTAAAGTAACACGATATATATGTATGTATGATATTCCCTGATAAGACTGTTGGTAAAGTAACACGATATATATGTATGTATGATATTCCCCATAAGGCTGTTGGTAAAGTAACACGATATATATGTATGTATGATATTCCCATAAGGCTGTTGGTAAAGTAACACCATATATATCTATGTATGATATTCCCCATCAGGCTGTTGGTAAAGTAACACGATATATATGTATGTATGATATTCCCGATAAGGATGTTGGTAAAATAACACGATATATATGTATGTATGATATTCCCTGATAAGACTGTTGGTAAAGTAACACGATATATATGTATGTATGATATTCCTCATAAGGCTGTTGGTAAAGTAACACCATATATATCTATGTATGATATTCCCCATAAGGCTGTTGGTAAAGTAACACCATATATATCTATGTATGATATTCCCCATAAGGCTGTTGGTAAAGTAACACCATATATATCTATGTATGATATTCCCCATAAGGATATTGGTAAAATAACACGATATATATGTATGTATGATATTCCCCATAAGGCTGTTGGTAAAGTAACACCATATATATCTATGTATGATATTTCCCATAAGGCTGTTGGTAAAGTAACACGATATATATGTATGTATGATATTCCCGATAAGGATGTTGGTAAAGTAACACGATATATATGTATGTATGATATTCCCCATAAGGATATTGGTAAAGTAACACGATATATATGTATGTATGATATTCCCCATAAGGCTGTTGGTAAAGTAACACGATATATATGTATGTATGATATTCCCTGATAAGACTGTTAGTAAAGTAACACGATATATATGTATGTATGATATTTCCTGATAAGACTGTTGGTAAAGTAACACGATATATATGTATGTATGATATTCCCCATAAGGCTGTTGGTAAAGTAACACGATATATATGTATGTATGATATTCCCCATAAGGCTGTTGGTAAAGTAACACGATATATATGTATGTATGATATTCCCCATAAGGCTGTTGGTAAAGTAACACGATATATATCTATGTATGATATTTCGCATAAGGCTGTTGGTAAAGTAACACGATATATATGTATGTATGATATTCCCCATAAGGCTGTTGGTAAAGTAACACGATATATATGTATGTATGATATTCCCGATAAGGCTGTTGGTAAAGTAACACCATATATATGTATGTATGATATTTCCCATAAGGCTGTTGGTAAAGTAACACGATATATATGTATGTATGATATTCCCCATAAGGCTGTTGGTAAAATAACACGATATATATGTATGTATGATATTCCCCATAAGGCTGTTGGTAAAGTAACACCATATAAATCTATGTATGATATTCCCGATAAGGCTGTTGGTAAAGTAACACGATATATATGTATGTATGATATTCCCGATAAGGCTGTTGGTAAAGTAACACGATATATATGTATGTATGATATTCCCCATAAGGCTGTTGGTAAAGTAACACCATATAAATCTATGTATGATATTTCCCATAAGGCTGTTGGTAAAGTAACACGATATATATGTATGTATGATATTCCCCATAAGGCTGTTGGTAAAGTAACACCATATATATCTATGTATGATATTTCCCATAAGGCTGTTGGTAAAGTAACACGACATATATGTATGTATGATATATAAGACTGTTGGTAAAGTAACACGATATATATGTATGATATTCCCCATAAGGCTGTTGGTAAAATAACACGATATATATGTATGTATGATATTCCCCGATAAGGTTGTTGGTAAATTAACACGATATATATGTATGTATGATATTCCCCATAAGGCTGTTGGTAAAGTAACACGATATATATGTATGTATGATATTCCCCATAAGGATGTTGGTAAAGTAACACGATATATATGTATGTATGATATTCCCCATAAGGCTGTTGGTAAAGTAACACGATATATATGTATGTATGATATTCCCTGATAAGACTGTTAGTAAAGTAACACGATATATATGTATGTATGATATTTCCTGATAAGACTGTTGGTAAAGTAACACGATATATATGTATGTATGATATTCCCCATAAGGCTGTTGGTAAAGTAACGATATATATGTATGTATGATATTCCTTGATGAGGCTGTTGGTAAAGTAACACCATATATATGTATGTATGATATTCCCCAATAAGGCTGTTGGTAAAATAACACGATATATATGTATGTCTGATATTCCCCATAAGGCTGTTGGTAAAGTAACACGATATATATATGTATGTCTGATATTCCCCATAAGGCTGTTGGTAAAGTAAGACGATATATATGTATGTCTGATATTCCCCATAAGGCTGTTGGTAAAGTAACTAGATATATATGTATGTATGATATTCCCCATAAGGCTGTTGGTAAAATAACACGATATATATGTATGTATGATATTCCCCATAAGGCTGTTGGTAAAGTAACACCATATATATCTATGTATGATATTCCCCATAAGGATATTGGTAAAATAACACGATATATATGTATGTATGATATTCCCCATAAGGCTGTTGGTAAAGTAACACCATATATATCTATGTATGATATTCCCCATAAGGCTGTTGGTAAAGTAACACGATATATATGTATGTATGATATTCCCGATAAGGATGTTGGTAAAGTAACACGATATATATGTATGTATGATATTCCCCATAAGGATGTTGGTAAAGTAACACGATATATATGTATGTATGATATTCCCCATAAGGCTGTTGGTAAAGTAACACGATATATATGTATGTATGATATTCCCTGATAAGACTGTTAGTAAAGTAACACGATATATATGTATGTATGATATTTCCTGATAAGACTGTTGGTAAAGTAACACGATATATATGTATGTATGATATTCCCCATAAGGCTGTTGGTAAAGTAACACGATATATATGTATGTATGATATTCCCCATAAGGCTGTTGGTAAAGTAACACGATATATATGTATGTATGATATTCCCCATAAGGCTGTTGGTAAAGTAACACGATATATATCTATGTATGATATTTCGCATAAGGCTGTTGGTGAAGTAACACGATATATATGTATGTATGATATTCCCCATAAGGCTGTTGGTAAAGTAACACGATATATATGTATGTATGATATTCCCCATAAGGCTGTTGGTAAAGTAACACCATATATATCTATGTATGATATTTCCCATAAGGCTGTTGGTAAAGTAACACGATATATATGTATGTATGATATTCCCCATAAGGCTGTTGGTAAAATAACACGATATATATGTATGTATGATATTCCCCATAAGGCTGTTGGTAAAGTAACACCATATAAATCTATGTATGATATTCCCGATAAGGCTGTTGGTAAAGTAACACGATATATATGTATGTATGATATTCCCGATAAGGCTGTTGGTAAAGTAACACGATATATATGTATGTATGATATTCCCCATAAGGCTGTTGGTAAAGTAACACCATATAAATCTATGTATGATATTTCCCATAAGGCTGTTGGTAAAGTAACACGATATATATGTATGTATGATATTCCCCATAAGGCTGTTGGTAAAGTAAGACGATATATGTATGATGATATTCCCCATAAGGCTGTTGGTAAAGTAACACGATATATATGTATGTATGATATTCCCCATAAGGCTGTTGGTAAAGTAACACCATATATATGTATGTATGATATTTCCCATAAGGCTGTTGGTAAAGTAACACGACATATATATGTATGATATTCCCTGATAAGACTGTTGGTAAAGTAACACGATATATATGTATGTCTGATATTCCCCATAAGGCTGTTGGTAAAGTAACACGATATATATGTATGTATGATATTCCCCGATAAGGCTGTTGGTAAAGTAACACGATATATATGTATGTCTGATATTCCCCATAAGGCTGTTGGTAAAGTAACACGATATATATGTATGTATGATATTCCCCATAAGGATATTGGTAAAGTAACACGATATATATGTATGTATGATATTCCCATAAGGCTGTTGGTAAAGTAACACGATATATATGTATGTATGATATTCCCTGATAAGACTGTTAGTAAAGTAACACGATATATATGTATGTATGATATTCCCTGATAAGACTGTTGGTAAAGTAACACGATATATATGTATGTATGATATTCCCCATAAGGCTGTTGGTAAAGTAACACGATATATATGTATGTATGATATTCCCCATAAGGCTGTTGGTAAAGTAACACGATATATATGTATGTATGATATTCCCCATAAGGCTGTTGGTAAAGTAACACGATATATATGTATGTATAATATTCCCCATAAGGCTGTTGGTAAAGTAACACCATATAAATCTATGTATGATATTCCCGATAAGGCTGTTGGTAAAGTAACACGATATATATGTATGTATGATATTCCCGATAAGGCTGTTGGTAAAGTAACACGATATATATGTATGTATGATATTTCCTGATAAGACTGTTGGTAAAGTAACACGATATATATGTATGTATGATATTCCCCATAAGACTGTTGGTAAAGTAACACGATAGATATGTATGTATGATATTCCCTGATGAGGCTGTTGGTAAAGTAACACCATATATACGTATGTATGATATTCCCGATAAGGATGTTGGTAAAGTAACACGATATATATGTATGTCTGATATTCCCCATAAGGCTGTTAGTAAAATAACACGATATATATGTATGTCTGATATTCCCCATAAGGCTGTTGGTAAAGTAAGACGATATATATGTATGTCTGATATTCCCCATAAGGCTGTTGGTAAAGTAACACGATATATATGTATGTATGATATTCCCCATAAGGCTGTTGGTAAAATAACACGATATATATGTATGTATGATATTCCCCATAAGGCTGTTGGTAAAGTAACACGATATATATGTATGTATGATATTCCCCATAAGGCTGTTGGTAAAATAACACGATATATATGTATGTATGATATTCCCCATAAGGCTGTTGGTAAAGTAACACGATATATATGTATGTATGAAGTTTCTCAGAATGTCATGAAGCTAAATCGTTCATATGAACATGAAATAAGACGTACCCTTCAGAACAGTGCCTCTAGTTACTGCCACACTGTCTCTTTATCTTTCATAAATAACTCTTGTTACACATCGCAGTTTAAACATTATCTCTAGGAGGAGGCTGTAATATTGCGCTACCAGGCCAGTTGTCTGTCCTTGTAACAAATATTGACGTACGACCGAACTAAATTTCGGGGACGGCGAAGTTCAGTGGTCACTGTTGGTTCCCACATCGAAACAGAATGTATACATCAAATGGTCTGGAACCAAATAAAACCAACAGCGCCATTTAATAGATAGTATTGGGTAGTTGATAATAAAACCTTTCAGGGTTAGGTGATAATAAATCCTTTCAGGGTTAGGTGATAATAAAACATTTCAGGGTTAGGGGTCTCTAAGGTTTTTTTGCTGTTGTTTTTCCTAGAGTGAAGATACAATAATTATTCACACACTTTCTTCTGGATTGGTAAACATCCAGCTATTCTGTGGTACAAAATGGTGAGCATGTTTACAGGTCTTGACACACAGCTAGATTCGAGTAAAGTGTAGATTAGTGCACATTATTTCATTGCATACATAAGAATGTATACAGGTTTAGTGCAAATAACAACAACGTATATACTTTTATAACTGATTTAAGAGTTTATCTTGTTATTAAAATGGCATGGTCGTTCGTTATTTATAAAAATAGTCACTAGGATCGTATACTTTTTTCTTTATCAAATTTTGTGTCATAGTTTCATGTAGCTTCGTTACAACTAAATAAATGAAAGGTTGTTTTTTTTTTTCTCTTCTTGTCTTCAAACAAAATACTCCAAGTTTCTTCTGTTACCTGGTGGTGAGGAACAGAAACACATTAATAGAGATACTGGGTTCTTCCTTCTCGCACACCTGACTACGTAAAGTCTGAAAATAAGGAAACAGTGTTAGTTTATTCTTACTTAGTGGCACTAGTAACAAAACATTTGTTCTGACGTGTTTTATTGGTTTAAGAAATACCAATGAATGTTCACGAAACATATTTTATAGTTACGAATAATTTTCTAATCACGTATGTTGCCTGGGTATATCTTACATATTATTTAGTTTATCGCTACGTGTACGTTGAAAGTTATTTTACAGGTTGTGGCTAACTATGGTATAGCTTATGTTTACGTATGTGTTAACTATTATATAGTTCTGTGTATTAATTGTTATATAACTTCTGTTTATATTTTAAACTATTGTTAGACAGTACGTTATGTGTGTTAAACCTTGTTAGACAGTACGTCATGTGTGTTAAACCTTGTTATACAGTACGTCATGTGTGTTAAAAATACTGTGAGATTGTACTTAATTAAGTGTATTAAAACTAGTGTTAGATCGTACTTATGTGTTGAGAACTTGTTTTCATATCTGTTGCTGTTTGATTTGGTTTGTATTAAACAGAAAATATGTTTCTTTCATTTACTTTGGTTGTTACACCTGTTTATCCCACAGTGTTAAGTACATGTGTTAGCTAGTTGTATGAAAGTGGACATTTTAAAACTTACTTTGGTTGTTACACCTGTTTATCCCACAGTGTTAAGTGCATGTGTCAGCCAGTTGTATGAAAGTGGACATTTTAAAACTTACTTTGGTTGTTACACCTGTTTATCCCACAGTGTTAAGTACATGTGTCAGCTAGTTGTATGAAAGTGGACATTTTAAAACTTACTTTGGTTGTTACACCTGTTTATCCCACAGTGTTAAGTGCATGTGTCAGCCAGTTGTATGAAAGTGGACATTTTAAAACTTACTTTGGTTGTTACACCTGTTTATCCCACAGTGTTAAGTGCATGTGTCAGCCAGTTGTATGAAAGTGGACATTTTAAAACTTACTTTGGTTGTTACACCTGTTTATCCCACAGTGTTAAGTACATGTGTCAGCTAGTTGTATGAAAGTGGACATTTTAAAACTTACTTTGGTTGTTACACCTGTTTATCTCACAGTGTTAAGTGCACATGTCAGCTATTTGTATGAAAGTGGACATTTTAAAACTTACTTTGGTTGTTACACCTGTTTATCCCACAGTGTTAAGTACATGTGTCAGCTAGTTGTAGGAAAGTGGACATTTTAAGACTTACTTTGGTTGTTACACCTGTTTATCCCACAGTGTTAAGTACACGTGTCAGTTAGTTGTGTGAAAGTGGACATTTTAAAACTTACTTTGGTTGTTACACCTGTTTATCCCAGGGTGTTAAGTGCACGTGTCAGCTAATTGTAGGAAAGTGGACATTTTAAAACTTACTTTGGTTGTTACACCAGTTTATCTCAGAGTGTTAAGTGCACGTGTCAGCTAGTTGTATGAAAGTGGACAGTTTGAAACTTACTTTGATTGTTACACCTGTTTATCCCAGAGTGTTAAGTGCACGTGTCAGCTAGTTGTAGGAAAGTGGACATTTTAAAACTTACTTTGGTTGTTACACCTGTTTATCCCAGGGTGTTAAGTACATGTGTCAGCTAGTTGTATGAAAGTGGACATTTTAAAACTTACTTTGGTTGTTACACCTGTTTATCCCAGGGTGTTAAGTACATGTGTCAGCTAGTTGTATGAAAGTGGACATTTTAAAACAACCATTTGGCAGAAGACGTGGGTGGTTGAATATTTCGTGGTCCATAAATTTGAAATATATATTTCGAGAAATGGAATATTCTGTTAAATGTTTCACTACATTTTATAATTAGATAAGTTTTTGAAATGAGAGTTTGTGAATCATTACTAACGATTATTAAATTAGCTATTTTAATTACTGTGTAATCCTGGAGCGGTTAATGATACATAATAAATCATTATGTGAAATGACTGTTTACTGACATCTTATATCAGGAAACGTTAATTTTATAAGTTAACTGAGAACGGTAGTGTTCTTTTTTGTTTTGAATTTCGCGCAAAGCTACACGAGGGCTGTCTGTCCCTAATTTCGTAGTGTGAGACTAGAGGGAAGGCACTTCGTCCTCGCCACCCACTGCCATCTCTTGGGCTATTCTTCTACAAACGGATAGTTGGATTGACCGAACTTTATAACGCCCCTACGGCTGAAAGGGCGAGCATTTTGGTGTTACGGGGATTCGGACACGCGACCCTGAGATCACGAGTCAAGCGTCCTACCACCTAGCCATGCTGGGCCTATCTTTCGCGACAATTGTAACTGGTAGGTTTTGTTTTTGTCAGTTTTTGCTCTTGTTGTGAGTGCTGTTTTAAAACTTGAATTTACTAAACTATTACTGGTCGGGCATGTTTAGGACCGCAAATTTGAGAATTCATGGTTTGCAATCCCTTGTCGCAAAAAATTCCGTTGCGAATTTTGGGGTCGTATAAAAAGTGTTGATCCAATCATATTTTCGGGCAAACAAGAACAGTCCAAGAATCGGCGGTGCGTATTAAACCACCTCTCCTTTTAGTACGTCAGTTGAGATGTACGGCCAGTCAGTAGCCGCAAACCTTTGTGAAGAAGGTTCATGATTGACTCTGAAACAAACGAGATCCACTGTCGTCGTCTCTCACGAACAACCATGTTCATATTCATGTGGATTATAAAAGTTACTTCGACTGGAAAAAGAAGATTTTTTTTTTTTTTGTCTGGCAATTTCTTGAATGTGTACGTTGTATCTAACCTATTTAATGTAGCTAATGGGAGAAGCATGTCTTATAAACTACAAACAAATTCGATATTTCTAAGAACCAGGGCTGTAACACACACAAAAGGTGCTTTTCACAGCGTTAATAGCTTTCATTTGATTCAACTTGATCTGCTAATAGGAAATACTGTTTTTCAACTCTAGAACGGACTGTGTGTTCTCGCTGGCGGCAGCCCGCCGCGACGTCGGTGTTTTTATGTTTTCAACAGCATGCTTTAAATAAAAGGAAGGTCTTTTGTTACGAAGCGGCTCATGTCCTGCAAGCGAGATTCTGTGAGGGTTACGAGGACAGTTTTGTAATTTGTCAGCGTAATTCGACGTTAAATATTATACTGTTATTGTTAAACTCTTATGTTTCTCTTTTCTAATATATATCACATTTTACTTGTGAAATTTTCCAGTATTGTGTCTTGTCAAAAGTTTTAACATGGGGACAAAGAACGTAGAAATACACATCGTATCGATAAACCGATTTCTGTTTTTTGAATAATTTTGTCTCCACGTGAACTGAGGCACGCGGAGCACAAGTTTATGCTCACCGTCTCATTTTCAGTTGAGTTGGGGGCACTCGAAAACATTCAGCTATTCTGCTCGACATGAAAGGAACGCTTCCGATCTGCGCAGCACGTGCTACGTGATTAAGAGCCTCATTTTGCATATAGGGAAAGAACGAATAAGGAGTTTTCTTTCGATGATACTAAATAAATTAAAGAAATATATTTTACTGTGTATTATAAACTCGAATATATGCTGGTCTTTAGAAATACTTGAATATTACCACGAGGTAGGAAAAAAGACAGAATTGTCATATAAAACTTCCCTACTAATTTTATGATTTCACAAAATTATTACACCTAAAGGGTTTTAAACATGTATCCTTAGAACTTTTTTGTTTTTAATTTTTACCCCTTGCGACGTTAAGTGTCCTTTATGTGACGTGATTTTAATGTCTTCTGATTGACTGACAGACAACACACTGTCGTAGAGTGAAGCAGCTTCTCATTCGGGACTACAGGCAGTTCACTCCCTTCATAGAAAATTATTGACACAAACTTTTGTGGTTCGGCATGGCCATGTTGTTCGGGCGCGTGACCAGCAATCTGAGAGTCGCGGGATCGAATCCCCGTCACACAAACATGCTCGCCCTTTCATCCCTGGGGGCGTTATAATGTAACGGTCAATCCAATTGTTCGTTGGTTGAAGAGTAGCCCAAGAGTTGGCAGTGGGTGGGGATGCTAGCTACCTTCCCTCTAGCCTTACCCTGCTAAATTAGGGACGGCTAGCGCAGATAGCTCTCTGTAGCTTTGTCTGAAAATCAAAAATAAACAAACAAAATTTTGAGGCTTAGATATAGTTTATGAGTCATACGCCTTACAATGACTCCATGACAACAATCCAAGTTATAAACACATACACACGCATGCTGCTCTGTTTTTCATTCTAGTCTTGAACAGTATAATATCTCATATCTTTAGCAGGTCTTGCAGTTTTCAGAACACCATTATGTTTTTCACTTGATCTGGAAGGCGTTGCACCATTCACACTGTTTTATTGACTCTGTTAACAGTACAGTATTCACAGTTTTGTTTGCTGGATTTTGGGCAAAGCTACACGAGCGCTGCCTGCGATGACTTTTCCCAATTTTCAGGTGAAAAATTACAGTAAAGGCAGATAGATTCAACACCTACTGGCAATTAAATTGTCTCACACTCACAACCGTACCTCTAACTCACTAGGATAAATTAATATGCTACTAATATAGTCAAAGGAGGCGAGTGAAGCTATTGTATGGATTGGCTCATCTGGTACGTGCGTGGGGACAGTACAAACGGTGAGAATCGGTTCATATTACTAAATGAATAAACTCTCACCAGTGAATCACACACACCTTCTTTCTCTGTATCCACAAATACTTTACTAGATGTACTTCGGCAGCGTCCCCGATATTGTTCTCTTTTGAGAGTAGCAAATATTTTTATTTTTTGCTTACGAAGTTCATATGTCATGCTGTGTTGTAACTTACAGACTATATAGTTTTCCACGTGATTCATGCATGGCACGCCTACAATTTACTGATGTCACGATAGTAAAAATTACAACGTTAAACGTACCTTGTGTGACGTCATTTTAGTGTCTACTGCCTGACTGACAGACAACACATTACTGTACGGTGGTACGAGTGATTAAAACAGGTGATCCCTCCAAGCGGCCTTCGGCCCTCTTTCGGAGAAACTATACCGTCTTATAATTCTTGAAAATTCCTAAGGGAAGCTGTATATTATAGTATAACATAATTGGCCAAATGTTAGCAGCACCATGATTACTATACATTGTTAAATGTTATCTACAAATTTTGCATTATTATAACATAGTGTAAGCGATATTTCTGTTGTGTAAATATATCTCTATTATTATTTCCTAATCTCAACAGACAATTTTTTGACGTAGCATGGGACTTCATGTTTTTGATATTATTATTTCCTAATAACAACTGTAACGTAGCATGGGACTTCATGTTTTTGATATTATTATTTCCTAATAACAACTGTAACGTAGCATGGGACTTCATGTTTTTGATATTATTATTTCCTAATAACAACTGTAACTTCATCATGTTTTTGCGCATTTGCAGGATTTCTTTTCAGTGATGGTTCTCCAAATTGTAATCATGCCATTGAGACATCAGTGAAATACGTATTCTGAAGATAAACCCATTAGCGACACAGCGGTAGGTTTGCGGCTTTAAAACGCTAAAAACCGGGTTTCGATACCCGTGGCGGGTAGAGCACAGACAGCTCATTGTATGGCTTTGTGCTTAACGTCATACAAATAAATAAACTAGAAAATTAGACTTAAATTAAGGAGGAAGACTGAAGCTGCATTTGTCAAAAGTACTGAACTCGAAATATAGGGCAAATAACGCTGGTCGCAATCTACGGATCACGGGTTCGAATCCCGTCACCCAAAATGCCCTTTTCAGTCGTGAGGATGTTATATTGTGACGTTGAACCAGACTGTTCGCTGGTAAATGAATAGCCCACAAACTGGCGGTGGGTGCCTTCCCTCTAATCTGTCACTGCTAAATTAGGGACGACTGGCGCTTGAAATGTAACTAAAAATAATCAGGTTTCTAATACACAAATGGCGATAACAAAGATTTACAAGTTTCAAAACTAGACTCGCTAAACAGCTTTATTTCTATATTTTTTAATCGTGCATGGAATTGTTTGCGTAGTTTTAATAACAAAAGACGTTGTTTTACTTCAGTTACCTGTTAAGCCTCGTGGGTACAAACTATATTGTCTGTTATCCAACTTCAGTCTGTATTAGCTCAGTGGTACTTTTACTAACAATGTTACAAACTACTTACACTGGGATCTCATGGTAGTTTTTATGGATGACGAACTACCCAGACTCATGAAATGAAACTCGGGCTTCTTGTGGAAGAGATTAATCAAATGAGCACACAAATTGGATCTCTGGTCTGTTTTAGATATTAAATCATGGAGACAAAGCCACCGGCTTCAGGAACTTAATTTACAAGAGTTTTTGTTTTAAGTTTTAGTAAATTTTGATGCTCACGCAAGCAGGGCTTCTTACATGGAAGATTAGGTTTAATATTTTACTTTGGAACCACATAATGTTTAACACGACGACAGTTATTGTTCAAGTAAATAATGATATGTGTTCTACTATCTGGACCACAACTCTTTCTGTCGTAACACTAATATTTCATATTCTACTATCTGGACCACAACTATTTCTGTCGTAACACTAATATTTCATATTCTACTATCTGGACCACAACTCTTTCTGTCGTAACACTAATATTTATATTATTCTGGACCACAACTCTTTCTGTTGTAACACTAATATTTCATATTCTACTATCTGGACCACAACTCTTTATAAAACTAATATTTCATACAAAATTTTAATCGTATCACAAGAGTTCCCCCCTCCCCGTATCACAATGTCACGTCTGTGGACTTACAACGCTGTAAACCGGATTTCGTTACCGTGGTGAGCACAGTGCAAATTGCCCATTGTGCTTAGCTTCAAAGAAACAGACTAATTTATACTCCTTCCTTTATGGTCACTTGATCTACTCTGGGGTCGCGAGGACTAGCCTATAGATGTTGTGGTCACTTGATCCACTCTGGGGTCGCGAGGACTAGCTTATAGATGTTGTGGTCACTTGATCCACTCTGGGGTCGCGAGGACTAGCTTATAGATGTTGTGGTCACTTGATCCACTCTGGGGTCGCGAGGACTAGCTTATAGATGTTGTGGTCACTTGATCCACTCTAAGGTCGCGAGGACTAGCTTATAGATGTTGTGGTCACTTGATCCACTCTGGGGTCGCGAGGACTAGCTTATAGCTCTTCATGTAAAGTTAATTCAAATAAATAAAACCGATAAACAAACTGGTTTGAAAATAAAGAACTTCATAATTTGATGTACAAATGATGTACATAATGACCTAAATAAAACTGTACAAATTGTACTACATTATGACCAAGATAAAACTGTACAAATTGTACTATATATAATGACCTAAATAAAACTGTACAAATTGTACTATACATAATGACCTAAATAAAACTGTACAAATTGTACTATACATAATGACCTAAATAAAACTGTACAAATTGTACCATACATAATGACCTAAATAAAACTGTAAAAATTGCACTATATATAATGACCAAGATAAAACTGTACAAATTGTACTACACATAATGACCTATATAAAACTGTACAAATTGTACTATATATAATGACCAAGATAAAACTGTACAAATTGTACTATACATAATGACCTAAATAAAACTGTACAAATTGCACTATACATAATGACCAAGATAAAACTGTACAAATTGTACTATACATAATGACCTAAATAAAACTGTACAAATTGTACTATACATAATGACCAAGATAAAACTGTACAAATTGTACTATACATAATGACCTAAATAAAATTGTACAAATTGTACTATACATAATGACCAAGATAAAACTGTACAAATTGTACTATACATAATGACCTAAATAAAACTGTACAAATTGTACTATACATAATGACCTAAATAAAACTGTACAAATTGTACTACACATAATGACCAAGATAAAACTGTACAAATTGTACTATACATAATGACCTAAATAAAACTGTACAAATTGTACTATACATAATGACCAAGATAAAACTGTACAAATTGTACTATACATAATGACCTAAATAAAACTGTACAAATTGTACTACACATAATGACCAAGATAAAACTGTACAAATTGTACTATACATAATGACCTAAATAAAATTGTACAAATTGTACTATACATAATGACCAAGATAAAACTGTACAAATTGTACTATACATAATGACCTAAATAAAACTGTATAAATTGTACTACACATAATGACCTAAATAAAACTACAAATTGTACTATATATAATGACCAAGATAAAACTGTACAAATTGTACTATACATAATGACCTAAATAAAACTGTACAAATTGTACTATACATAATGACCTAAATAAAACTGTACAAATTGTACTATACATAATGACCTAAATAAAACTGTACAAATTGTACTACACATAATGACCTAAATAAAACTGTACAAATTGTACTATACATAATGACCTAAATAAAACTGTACAAATTGTACTATACATAATGACCAAGATAAAACTGTACAAATTGTACTATATATAATGACCTAAATAAAACTGTACAAATTGTACTACACATAATGACTAAGATAAAACTGTACAAATTGTACTATACATAATGACCTAAATAAAACTGTACAAATTGTACTATACATAATGACCTAAATAAAACTGTACAAATTGTACTATACATAATGACCTAAATAAAACTGTACAAATTGTACCATACATAATGACCTAAATAAAACTGTACAAATTGTACTATACATAATGACCTAAATAAAACTGTACAAATTGTACTATACATAATGACCAAGATAAAACTGTACAAATTGTACTATAAATAATGACCTAAATAAAACTGTACAAATTGTACTATACATAATGACCTAAATAAAACTGTACAAATTGTACTATATATAATGACCAAGATAAAACTGTACAAATTGTACTATACATAATGACCTAAATAAAACTGTACAAATTGTACTATACATAATGACCTAAATAAAACTGTACAAATTGTACTATACATAATGACCTAAATAAAACTGTACAAATTGTACTATACATAATGACCAAGATAAAACTGTACAAATTGTACTATAAATAATGACCTAAATAAAACTGTACAAATTGTACTATACATAATGACCTAAATAAAACTGTACAAATTGTACTATACATAATGACCAAGATAAAACTGTACAAATTGTACTATATATAATGACCTAAATAAAACTGTACAAATTGTACTATAAATAATGACCTAAATAAAACTGTACAAATTGTACTATACATAATGACCTAAATAAAACTGTACAAATTGTACTATATATAATCGGCTCGATGAAAACTGATATTAAACTGTACTATATATAATGACCTATATAGTATTGTTGTCTTCTGAACATATCAGATATAGTTTTAGTGGACCTAAATTATTGGAATATTGTTCTCTTCTAGAATATATCAAATATACTATTGTTGGAATATTGTTGTCTTTTGATTATGTCTCAGTCGGCTCGATGAATCATGATATTAAACTGCACCGAACACAGCAGATATAGTATTGCTGGAATATTGTTGTCTTTTAGAATATATCAGATATAGTATTGTTGGAATATTGTTGTCTTCTGAAATATATCAGATATAGTATTGTTGGAATATTGTTGTCTTCTAGAATATATCAGATATAGTATTGTTGGAATATTATTGTCTTCTAGAATATATCAGATATATTATTGTTGGAATATTGTTGTCTTCTAGAATATATCAGATGTAGTATTGTTGGAATATTGCCTTCTTTTTGTTCACTGTTATGATATTTTATTGTCACGCATATCCTGTCTTATCCTTTGTCAGGGCCCGGCATGGCCAAGCGTGTTAAGGCGTGCGACTCATAATCTGAGGGTCGCACCAAACATGGTCGCCCTTTTAGCCGTGGGGGCGTTATAATGTGACGGTCAATCCCACTATTCGTTGGTAAAAGAGTAGCCCAAGAGTTGGCGATGGGTGGTGATGACTAGTTGCCTTCCCTCTAGTCTTACACTGCTAAATTAGTGACGGCTAGCGTAGATAGCTCTGGAGTAGCTTTGTGCGAAATTCAAAAACAAACAAACCTTTGTCAGGTGTTAAGACCGTATTTATCATATTTTCTCAAGTGTTAAGATCATATTTTGAATCAAGTATCAACCTTGAAATGTGCCTTATTTCAAAGAAGGTTTCTTAACCCGATCGGTAATCTCTTCACGAAACGAGGCTGTCATTCTGGTTTTTAACGGTCGATGTTCTTGATATAACGTAATTATAAGGTTTCCTAAATACAAGGTAACCACATTTGTTGTTTCTTGTATCATTTCCTAAATACACACCATTTAACTCCTGTACAAAAGACACAGTTCTATCTTGTATTCTGTGTGAATCGAATTGTTCAAGTCTAGCTGAAATGAATGTAAATATCTGTATTCTTTGTGGTTTGGCTTGTAAACTAATCTCTGACCTAACTGACGAACACTTATTTCTACTGTTCTAGATATATATAAACTTTTTAGCCAGCAGAACGAAAGATTCCATATAATGTAATCTGTTAGCTACCAACTTTCTTCACTCTGTATATTTTTGACTTGGGAAGTACTTTCTAAAATGTCGAGACCTTTAGTTATAGTTATTTACGGTTTAAAGTCAGACAGCGGAAAATCACTTCGTGTATATCCTGGACATAATAAGAAATAGTCGCAGCTTTGTCGTGATCTTTCGGCGTAGGGTTACGGTTGAACAGGCGTTTTGTTGGACCCCTACCAAATACGTTTTATAATAGATCACCACAGAACCGGTTGTTTTTTTGTTACCTCGGGCTGTTTAATACAGTTTAACCTGATGTAGACATTATTTATATGCGATCACTTTCCCACTTGAGGTTAATGTTTTGTATTAACCTCCTCTTACTAACGTGTCCAAACCTCGCACCACCCAGGGACAACCCCAGTAACTGGACCAAACATTTCGTCCGAATTCATGGTTGTACGGATGTATGTGTTTCGATAAGAACTATTTCTTGTCGCTCGTTGTTGTTCAGTGCAACTAAACAGTAGTTATCAGACTTAGTATCACACTTTCACCCTGTACACCAAACATGCTCGCCATTTCGGCCGTGGGAGCGATATATGCCATGGGCAATCCCACTATTCGTTGGTAAGAGACTATCCCAAGAGTTGGTGGTGGGTGGTGATGACTAGCTGCCTTCACTCTCTAGTCTTACACTGCTAAATAACTAGGGACGGCTAGCGTATAGCTTTACGAAAAAATTAAAAAAACAAACCAAATCAAAGAAGTTCACGAACCTTATCTCCTACTCATTGTTACACAGCCGAGCTCAGATTCGCCAGTAAATTACTTGACATCATGACCACAACACAAACCTAGCCTGTGATGGACTAAACATGATTCTAATTCATTTTCCTGGTCGCGAGCCCATCGTATTCACACTGTTTAAGGAGACTTAGTATGTTCTCTGTCACCGAACGTGTTCGCCCTTTCACTTGGGAGGGGGGGTCGTTGTAATGTAATGCTTAATCTCACTATTTGTTGGTAGAAAGGAGAGTCCGAGAATAGACGATGGGGTGCGTTGTCCTCCCTCTAATCGTTTGGTGCTAAATGAGGGACGGTCAGCGCAGATAGCTCTCGTGTAACTTCGCGCCAAATTCAAAACAAACCAAACTCAAACTTGTCGTGTCTCAGGAAATGAGTGGTTTTATTCGAGAACAAAGGAACTCCTAATCGAGTGGTTTATAATGATGCTCTGTCCAATCAAAACACTTTAGATTTTCAATTTTGCCTCATAGATAAAAATCTAGTGACCGAAATGTATACGTTCAGGTTATGTCAATTATTACGTATTTGCTATATCGTCTCTCATTCTTCTTTCGGAAGTATCTATTCTATTTGATATTTTAAACAAGGGTCCTCCAGGCTTCTGTGTCTTGCCAAGTTTATTTTTTCTTTCATTCCCCCCGCCACTTGTTAAACAAATACCACGAGCGTGCGTTATCTGGCTTATCACGTTTCTGATTGACGGATTTCTAAGGTGCATCCAGACACAGCGACGTCACATAGGACACAGGATGTACTGCTTCTATGTTATATATTAGTTAGGCCGGGTGTGACTTACTGGTTTTCCAGCCATACTGTGAATCTGAGAGTCCATGGTTTGCGGCTCGAAGATGTACCTCATCTAATTTTGAGATGGCGAAACTTACAAAAATGACCCCCAGTGGCACAGCGGTATGTCTGCGGACTCACACCACCATAAAATGGGTTTCAATACCCGTGGGAAGCAGAGCCCAAACAGTCCATTGTGTACCTTAATTCAAAATAATCAGTCAGTCAATCCCAAAAAATAAAAAAAACGCGCGAAAATGCTGTAGAACGCAATATGACAACACTGATTTAAAAAAAACAAATCAAAGTTTACATTCTCCAGGTAGTTAGACGATTCACAGTTCTTTTATATATACTGAGTAAATTAAAAACTAGAAGGCCTGTTATGGCTAACTGGTTAGGGCACTTGACTCGCAATCTAAGGGTCATGGGTTTGAATTCCCGTTTTACTAAACACGCTCACCCTTTCAGCCATGCTGACGTTATAATGTGACGGCCAATCCCATTATTCGTTGGTAAGAAAGTAGCCCGAGAGTTGGCAGTGATGACTAGCTGCTTTCCCTCTAGTCTTACGCTGCTAAATTAGGGACAACTAGCGCAGATAGCCCTCGTGTAGCTTTATGCGAAATTAAAAGACAAACAAACAAACTTCATACCTATACATAAAAACTGTATAAAAATTCTTGACGTAGTGACTGACGCGAGACAATTCCTTGAAAACGACAATCTACAAATGACGGAAATTTTTCATTGATTTTGGTCTAATTTGGCTTTTTTTTCACTTGCCAAGTTGCCCTTCTATTATACAGGGTTGACCAAAATTATCTTTCCTATTTTAAGATTCAATAATTAAATACGTAAGAAAATACAACCACATAGTTTTTCAGTATCTTGTAGTCTGAGTGAAACGTTTTTTATTGTCATATTTGTTAATAGTGTGAATACTGTTATCTCATGTTATAGAACATGTGGAAGGAAAGACTCGATGTGTTATATGGCTTTCAGAGATCAAGTCAGTGACTGTGATGCAATGTAAATACAGGAAAGAAGTATTGGGGTATGTTAAGGATATCGTGTATCGCAAACCTATATTGCACATCATTGAGCTAAAGACCAGAATAACGGACTCCATCACAGTTGTCACTGTGTGCATTATGAAGCGAATGCGAGCTAAATTGAATGTCGGGCTAGTCGCGCTGAGACCCACTAATTGTACACAAGTTGACAATTGACATGTAATCGAAAATTGTTTAAGTTCGGTTACACAATATTGAAATCTGCGTGGTTGCATTTCCATAGTTATTTATTACGGTTTAGGACCGCCCTCTATATAATAGTTATCAAATGATGTTGCTTGTTAGTTACTGCACTACCTCCAGTGTCACAGCACTACTGTCTGCGGACCCATATCGCTAGAAACCGGACTTCCATACTCGTGGTGGGAAAAGTACAGATAACTCTTTATATATCTTTGTGTATAATTCCAAACAAAACCCTTGTTTTCTTACTTACATTACAATTTGCTTTGCTTCTAGAAAATATTCCACAAGGAATATCCCCGGTTGTAGTTATTACAAACACAAACATTCACCTGTGATGAGCTTTGTTTTTACCATTGTACAATGACACGTGTTTCTTATTTAATACGTGGTATTTCAACATGAACAGCTGTTTGAGACGCTATAGTGACGTATGGAATACAACTTAACGAAGTAACTAAATATGGATTTGAATTCGCTCAATCTCAGGAGTATTGATGTGTTGTAAATACGTGTTAAACGGTCCTGTTAGAAGACTATATTAACAATATTAGACCCGTACTTCTGTAGGAATGTTTATGTGTAAAACACGATTTGTACATATGTCACTCTGGGTCAGAGGAGACAAACCCCAAATTTTTATATTATACTTACTTCGCATCCTTTATTAAAAAACAAATCATACTAATGATTCATATCGTATTAATAATGTCTACAATGTGACACGTTTACTTGGTTTGTTTTTTCAAACGACGATTAGAACCCGTTACTTCGGTGAAACGAATTTGCTGCAACGGAAAACGTGTGTGTGTAAGTTACCGTTTCGCCCCTCAGACTTGAAAAATCTCTGGTCATATAACGCTAGAAACCGGCTTTCGATATTCATGGTGGGTACGGTGCAAATAGCCCCCTGTGTAGCTTCACGTTTCAACGAGTGGAAGGAATACATTATTATTGTTACTATTGGATAAACCTGAAGTTCGGTACGTTGCTGGGAGTTAAATGGTTCAGAGTTGAAGCCTCGAACCATTTCTTAAAGTCAGCCGCTAGTTCCATGGGAAAGATGGCGTCGAAAGAACAAAAGTGACTGATTCACGTGACATACTTGCCAATTTTCCTCGGTTATTAGGACGCTCGACTCGCGATAAGAGGACCGCAGGTTCAAATGCCCGTCACTGAACATGGCCACTCTGTCAGCCGCAGGGGCGGCATAATGTCCGATCAATCTCACTATTTGTTGGTAGAACAGTAGCTCAATAATTGGCGATGGGTGATAATGACTAGCTGCCTTCTCTCTATCACTGTTAAATTAGGGACGGATAACTCTCGTGTAGCTTTGCGCGAAATAAAAAAAAAACAAAACCCTGGGTGTGTTCTGAACGTTCTAAATAATATTCATTTTGTTAGCATGCTGTCTGCTGATAGTAGTGTTTTTTATATTCGTTAGCTGGCTTTCCATCCTGGAACTTTGTTAGTGGTTATATCAGCTTGCGGTTCAACCCATTCTACTATAAATAGGTTTAAATATAACTACTTTGTAAGGTATTTTATTTGTTTTCAGTAAGACAAGTAGCACGCCTGAGGTAATCTCTAAGTTTTTACAAGACGGCCTTTCTTGTTTGAATCGTGTACAAACCAGCTCTGGGTCTCACTGAAGCCTTCTGCTAATATGGTGGGGAAGAAACTGCCTTTTCAAGTGGACCACTTCTAGCTTGAGTACTGAACCCCCCCTCCTTTTAGGAATGTAGAACAAGACATAATACAATCCTGTAATTCTAACTTGAAAACGCCGATTGTTACATTTCCGGAAGAATGAAGGTTGGAACGTTGAAGGAAATAATCAATTACTGCTTGGTTACTACAAGCATTACTGCGGCCGCTTGGTTACTACAAGCCAAGTTTTAATGAGCTTGCTAGTATAATAAGATACTGATATGTATGCACAAGGCTTCACTCCACCAAGGTGGCTGTCTTTTTTTTGTCTTCTATTTCTCCTTCGGATTAACACGCCTTGCTAGAGTGGAACCACACGACTAGTTACGCCTGTAGTCCTAGCTACTGTGCACGGACGACTTGAGTTATATATGGACGGAAGGATGAATTTTGAAAACGCTGCACAATCAATTTGATGATCAGGAGAGAGCTACTAATTCCCATCGATCGTCTAAAGAACGTTCTAACTTAAGTACTTAATATGAACGTGCTTCAAAACTGCTTTTAAAACCTGACTATCATTAGTAATAAGGCTCTTAGTGCGCTTTGGACCAAATTTTAGAAACTTTATTAATCCACAGTGATATCTACTGAACCATATAATGTCAGTTGATATCTGTTGAACCGTATAATACAAGAACGGATTACTTGTATTGTTCTAATAACACAAATTGATTAGTTTGAAATCAGATGAGGTTTATTATGTTTAAGTATAGTACACTTTATAATCTGAGTTATATATGATCGTTGTATAATATATACATATTGTTACTATACAAATATAGACCTATACATTAAGTATAAACAGTTCTCGAAAAAGACACTTCAACAATCACCACTTGAGATTTACTTCAACAAACTTGATTTGTTTATCTGTAATAAATGTGTTGATATGAAAATAGTGTGTCACAATCACAACAGTCTCAATTTGTAAGAAATGTGTTGATATGAAAACAGTGTGTCACAATTGCAACAGTCTCAATTTGTAAGAAATGTGTTGACGTGAAAATAGTGTGTCACAATCACAACAGTCTCAATTTGTAAGAAATGTGTTGATATTAAAATAGTGTGTCACAATCACAACAGTCTCAATTTGTAAGAAATGTGTTGACGTGAAAATAGTGTGTCACAATCACAACAGTCTCAATTTGTAAGAAATGTGTTGTTATGAAAATAGTGTGTCACAATCACAACAGTCTCAATTTGTAAGAAATGTGTTGTTATGAAAATAGTGTGTCACAATCACAACAGTCTCAATTTGTATGAAATGTGTTGATATGAAAACAGTGTGTCACAATCACAACAGTCTCAATTTGTAAGAAATGTGTTGATATGAAAACAGTGTGTCACAATCACAACAGTCTCAATTTGTAAGAAATGTGTTGTTATGAAAATAGTGTGTCACAATCACAACAGTCTCAATTTGTAAGAAATGTGTTGTTATGCCAATAATGTATCATTCACATATATATGTATACAAACACAGGTTCTATTGGAAATCAATATGTTCATATTTGCTTTAATACAAAAACAATGATATTTATAAGAAACAATGGATAAACAAATAATCTGTTCATGATATATATGTACCATCAGTTTATTGCTTACATATCCTCTCTAGTTTGTTGAAAGAGAAAACCAGTTTTCAAGTGATTTTAGTTATAACACATGAATTAAACTGTTTATCCATATAAAACTGACTGCTTATATTGCTGAGTCTAATAATATAGGTTGGTGGTGACAATGCTGATTGTGCCTTCCTCTGACTATAATGAAACTCTGTTATTAAGTATGAAAGTGACATTTTAAAAGATATATAATAATATATTAATAATATAATATATTAATAACTACTGTATTTACACTGAGGTCTTTATCTTATATAATATATTAATAACTACTGTATTTACACTGAGGTCTTTATCTTATATAATATATATAATATATTAATAACTACTGTATTTACACTGAGGTCTTTATCTTATGTAATATATTAATAATATAATATATTAATAACTACTGTATTTACACTGAAGTCTTTATCTTATATAATATATTAATAACTACTGTATTTACACTGAGGTCTTTATCTTATGTAATATATTAATAATGTAATATATTAATAACTACTGTATTTACACTGAGGTCTTTATCTTATATAATATATTAATAACTACTGTATTTACACTGAGGTCTTTATCTTATATAATATATTAATAACTACTGTATTTACACTGAGGTCTTTATCTTATATAATATATTAATAACTACTGTATTTACACTGAGGTCTTTATCTTATATAATATATTAATAACTACTGTATTTACACTGAGGTCTTTATCTTATATAATATATTAATAACTACTGTATTTACACTGAGGTCTTTATCTTATGTAATATATTAATAACTACTGTATTTACACTGAGGTCTTTATCTTATATAATATATTATTAATATAATATATTAATAACTACTGTATTTACACTGAGGTCTTTATCTTAAGTAATATATTAATAATATAATATATTAATAACTACTGTATTTACACTGAGGTCTTTATCTTATATAATATATTAATAATATAATATATTAATACCTACTGTATTTACACTGAGGTCTTTATCTTATATAATATATTAATAACTACTGTATTTACACTGAGGTCTTTATCTTAGGTAATATATTAATAATATAATATATTAATAACTACTGTATTTACACTGAGGTCTTTATCTTAGGTAATATATTAATAATATAATATATTAATAACTACTGTATTTACACTGAGGTCTTTATCTTATATAATATATTAATAACTACTGTATTTATACTGAGGTCTTTATCTTATATAATATATTAATAACTACTGTATTTACACTGAGGTCTTTATCTGATATAATATATAATAATATATTAATAATATAATATATTAATAACTACTGTATTTACACTGAGGTTTTTATCTGATATAATATATTAATAATATAATATATTAATAACTACTGTATTTACACTGAGGTCTTTATCTGATATAATATATTAATAATATAATATATTAATAACTACTGTATTTACACTGAGGTCTTTATCTTATGTAATATATTAATAATATAATATATTAATAACTACTGTATTTACACTGAGGTCTTTATCTGATATAATATATTAATAATATAATATATTAATAACTACTGTATTTACACTGAGGTCTTTATCTGATATAATATATTAATAATATAATATATTAATAACTACTGTATTTACACTGAGGTCTTTATCTGATATAATATATTAATAATATAATATATTAATAATTACTGTATTTACACTGAGGTCTTTATCTTATGTAATATATTAATAATATAATATATTAATAACTACTGTATTTACACTGAGGTCTTTATCTGATATAATATATTAATAACTACTGTATTTACACTGAGGTCTTTATCTGATATAATATATTAATAATATAATATATTAATAACTACTGTATTTACACTGAGGTCTTTATCTTATGTAATATATTAATAATATAATATATTAATAACTACTGTATTTACACTGAGGTCTTTATCTTCTAGAAAAAACTACTTAAAATGTCCCTTTTCTGAGTGGCGTTGATCATTACAAGAACCATCTAAAATAATAAGACAACCTACTAAAAACAGTAGATCACAATAAGACAACTTACTAAAAACAGTAGATCACAATAAGACAACTTACTAAAAACAGTAGATCACAATAAGACAACTTACTAAAAACAGTAGATCACAATAAGACAACTTACTAAAACAGTAGATCACAATAAGACAACTTACTGAAAACAATTGATCACAATAAGACAACTTACTGAAAACAATTGATCACAATAAGAAAACTTACTAAAAACAGTAGATCACAATAAGACAACTTACTAAAAACAGTAGATCACAATAAGACAACTTACTAAAAACAGTAGATCACAATAAGACAACTTACTAAAAACAGTAGATCACAATAAGACAACTTACTAAAAACAGTAGATCACAATAAGACAACTTACTGAAAACAATTGATCACAATAAGACAACTTACTGAAAACAATTGATCACAATAAGACAACTTACTAAAAACAATTGATCACAATAAGAAACTTACTAAAAAAAACAATAGGTCATTATGAGAAAACTTATGAAAAAACAATAGATCACCATGAGAACTAATATATGATTGAAAACTGAAATACAGATGTGGAAAGAAAATATCTACTAAATAATACAAGAAGTAAGTTAACCCTAACTTTGAATATGTGTCATTGTTTTACATATGATTTCAAATCAAACTGTTACTTGACTGTAACACATTACTACTGTAACCTACAGTATAGAAATTATTATGAAGACAGTGAGAACACAAGTTCTCACTATTTATTAGTACACAAATATATTTTTGCCAATATTGAAACTATTATGTATTTAAAAGAATGAATAAATGTTCCTTTGGCACTCCGTCATGTTCATGTGTGTACAACTATAAAGCTACCACACATTAACCGTGAAAGATATAAATAAATGTGAACATACAAATATAGGTCAGTTACTACTTTAGTGGAGTAGTTTTTTATTGTTAAGAGTTTTTTCCCATTCCATTTGAAATCAATGAAGCTTTTGTACAGTAGAGGGGGCAAGAGTAAGCCTCCTTTTAATTTACCTAATGCAGTGGAAAACAGAGAGGAGTTCTGGGCCAATTTTCGTGTTTTCCCTACAATAGGACAGGAGTGACCAGAGACAAGGTTGGGATTCTTCAGGCTGTCTCACATCTGTCTACTTGTGCTTTTGTTCCATGAGGAATCAAATACATCAGTTAAGCTGGTGGAGCCACGTGTGCCTTGGAAAACATTTCTCTCTCTTTCGGACTGATAATCTCCCATCTCTGGCTGGCTTACAGTTGCATCCAGCACTTTTTATGATTGTTGATAATACTATTTGGAGCTGCAAACTCACTGCACCTTTTAAGGGTATCACATGACTCTCCAGGAAGTCTGCCACTGTGAGATGCTAATTAACATTGCATAATGAAACATCTAATTTAAGCTGTCATCTCTTGCTAGTGGGAATTGACAACTGATGTATTAGGTAAGGTTTCCACGTTGCAGGAGCGGTTACCGGCGAGATCAAAGGAACCTTTGCTGGGAGTCTCAATTGAACTGCTTCGCCATTAGAGATGTAGTGTGCAAATAACATTTTCTGTGAATTTCCTCATACCATGTGCTAAAAGATAAAAGTGCAGAAGTAAGGGGAAAAAAACAACATTAGTAACAAGCAGCTATTAGATGTGTTTCAGATACGCTCTCCTAGCTGCACTCGGACTAAGCCATTGATTGTGTTAATTCACAAAAAGAAGCATATGTACTGGGGTGTCAGGTGTGCCATTAGATGGATATTTGTATTCCAGTTGCTGATAGTAATGGACAGATTAATTTAGCATATGGAAGGGTCCATCTGCTGACGAGTCACACATGCATGCGTGTGTTTCTGTAAACATATATATGCAGTACTTTCATAAGTAAATTAAAAACCTTAAATTTGTAGATATGCAACATCTGTGTCAGGAAACACAACACAAATAAATATAATCACAGTAATTTTGTGAAGTGATAATATCAAATAAATATGAACCTTTGTTATATTGGAGACATAATGAAATTAGAAATAAGTCACATTGTAATACTACTTGAAAGTTAATAAAGTTTTTGATGCTGTTTTTAAAAAAAATTTAATTTACTGGTTTGATCATGCTTCACAATGCTGATTTTGTCTTTTTAAAAAAATGGTTATACCTAAAAATAAACTATTATCTTTTTAGATTTTAAACTGAGAAATTCAATGACTACAGACATGTTACTTGTATAACTGTTGATAACTTGTAGTTCATTTTTAAGAAAGTGTAGTGGCTTCTCAGAAGCAATTCAGAAAGGTCTCAGTGACTGTAAAGAGTAAATGTTGTAAACATTATAGCTAGTCCTAAGTTTTACAAACCTTGTAAATGTTGTAAACATTATAGTTAGCCCTAACTTTTATGAACATTGGCAGATATAATTCTAACTTTGTCTAAACATTTTTAATGACTTATTAATAATTCTTATTTGTCCTAGATGCATCATGAACAAAAATCAAGTTGACGTTTTTTTCACATTTTCATGAATATTTTCTTAAGGTGTTTCCATAGAAACTACCATTATAGACAATATTATCTTTATAACAAGTTTGGTTCAGTGAGAAGTCCATTATTTTATTATCACTCAGTTCAACATCTGAATTGTTTACTAGTTACAAAAATACAATTATCAGAATAAAACCCTTAATTTTCATAAAATAAATATGTATGTGTATATATATTCACCTAGGCTGGCAAGGCTCCTATAAAACTCATGATTTACATGGAATAGATATTTATGTATGTATGTGTATTATCTATACTGCCAAAGTCCCTATAAAACTCTTGATTTTCATAAAATAAATATGTATCTGTTATATTTATGTATCTAGGCTGGTAAGGTCCCTATAAAACCCTTTATTTTCATGGAATAAATATGTATCTATCTATGTATGTGTATTTATCTAGGCTGGCAAGGTCCCTATAAAACCCTTTATTTTCATGGAATAAATATGTATCTATCTATGTATGTGTATTTATCTAGGCTGGCAAGGTCCCTATAAAACCCTTTATTTTCATGGAATAAATATGTATCTATGTATGTGTATTTATCTAGGCTGGAAAGGTCCCTATGGCTCCTTCTTCTCATCCAGCATCACCCCTTCCATTTATGATGTACAACAGTGATGCTTTTGCACAACCACCCCCAGCTCATATGGGTATACCACCTGTCCATTTAAATCCAAAGACAGGTATTTTAACAAGTTTATTTAATACTAAGAATAGCCATATATTCCTTAATATTTTGAACAGTGACACTCTAATAAATTACCAACATATTTTCCTTAAATTATACCCACCAGAACAACAGATACATGAGTATTGTGTATCTAGTACTGTTGAAATATTACCAGTAGGCATTTCACAGTAAAGTTCTTTAAACACAAACATTCTACAATATACTTTATTAACCTATCATGCAATATTGTTATCAGTTCAATCTATTTTTATTGTTTCACAATATTGTACTGTCTACTTAATTTATGCATGGTCTGTTTCTACCTGTTTCAATCTATAAATGACATATTTTTATTGTTTTCTGTAATGTTACTGTCTGTTTAATCAATACATGGTTTGTTTTTATTACTTCACATTACTGTCTGTTTAATCAATACATGGTTTGTTTTTATTACTTCACATTACTGTCTGTTTAATCAATACATGGTTTGTTTTTATTACTTTACATTACTGTCTGTTTAATCAATACATGGTTTGTTTTTATTACTTCACATTACTGTCTGTTTAATCAATACATGGTTTGTTTTTATTACTTCACATTACTGTCTGTTTAATCAATACATGGTTTGTTTTTATTACTTCACATTACTGTCTGTTTAATCAATACATGGTTTGTTTTTATTACTTCACATTACTGTCTGTTTAATCAATACATGGTTTGTTTTTATTACTTTACATTACTGTCTGTTTAATCAATACATGGTTTGTTTTTATTACTTTACATTACTGTCTGTTTAATCAATACATGGTTTGTTTTTATTACTTCACATTACTGTCTGTTTAATCTATAAATGACTTGTTTTTATTGTTTCACATTACTGTCTGTTTAATCTATAAATGACTTGTTTTTATTGCTTCAAATTACTGTCTGTTTAATCTATAAATGTTTTTATTGCTTTACATTACTGTCTGTTTAATCTATAAATGACTTGTTTTTATTGCTTCACGTTACTGTCTGTTTAATCCAGAAATGGTTTGTTTTTATTGCTTCACGTTACTGTTTGTTTAATCCAGAAATGTTTTGTTTTTTATTGCTTCATGTTACTGTCTGTTTAATCCAGAAATGGTTTGTTTTTTATTGCTTTACATTACTGTCTGTTTAATCCAGAAATGTTTTGTTTTTATTGCTTTACATTACTGTCTGTTTAATCCAGAAATGGTTTGTTTTTTATTGCTTTACATTACTGTCTCTTTAATCCAGAAATGTTTTGTTTTTATTGCTTTACATTACTGTCTGTTTACTCCAGAAATGGTTTGTTTTTTATTGCTTCATATTACTATCTGTTTAATCCAGAAATGTTTTGTTTTTATTGCTTTACATTACTGTCTGTTTAATCCAGAAATGGTTTGTTTTTATTGCTTCACATTACTGTCTGTTTAATTTATAAATGACTTGTTTTTATCTTGTTATCTTCCTAATAGTTGTTTAACTTGTTATAGTGGCGTCAGCAGATAACTGTTAGTGTATATGTATGTTAGTATTCTTGGCTGTGTGTAGGTTAGTATTTTTTTTTTTTTTTACAAACGATTGTATTCTGGCTTTGTCTGGGAGTTAGTATTTCTTGTTACAAACGTTTGTCTTCTGGCTTTGTCTAGGTGTTAGTATTTCTTTTTACAAACGATTGTATTCTGGCTTTGTCTGGGTGTTAGTATTTCTTTTTACAAACGATTGTATTCTGGCTTTGTCTGGGGGTTAGTATTTCTTGTTACAAACGTTTGTATTCTGGCTTTGTACAGGTGTTAGTATTTCTTGTTATAAACGTTTGTATTCTGGCTTTGTACAGGTGTTAGTATTTCTTGTTACAAACGTTTGTATTCTGGCTTTGTACAGGTGTTAGTATTTCTTTTTACAAACGGTTGTATTCTGGCTTTGTACAGGTGTTAGTATTTCTTGTTACAAACGTTTGTATTCTGGCTTTGTCTAGGTGTTAGTATTTCTTGTTACAAACGTTTGTATTCTGGCTTTGTCAGGTGTTAGTATTTCTTGTTACAAACGTTTGTATTCTGGCTTTGTCTGGGTGTTAGTATTTCTTGTTACAAACGTTTGTCTTCTGGCTTTGTCTGGGTGTTAGTATTTCATGTTACAAACGTTTGTCTTCTGGCTTTGTCTAGGTGTTAGTATTTCTTGTTACAAACGTTTGTCTTCTGGCTTTGTCTAGGTGTTAGTATTTCTTTTTACAAACGATTGTCTTCTGGCTTTGTCTGGGTGTTAGTATTTCTTGTTACAAACGTTTGTATTCTGGCTTTGTCTGGGTGTTAGTATTTCTTGTTACAAACGTTTGTATTCTGGATTTGTCTGGGTGTTAGTATTTCTTGTTACAAACGTTTGTATTCTGGCTTTGTCTGGGTGTTAGTATTTCTTGTTACAAACGTTTGTCTTCTGGCTTTGTCTAGGTGTTAGTATTTCATGTTACAAACGTTTGTCTTCTGGCTTTGTCTAGGTGTTAGTATTTCTTGTTACAAACGTTTGTCTTCTGGGTTTGTCTCAGTGTTGGTATTTCCTTACTCTGACTTTCTATCAAGTACCGTTTATTCGTGGTCCAGTTGATACCTTTGGTTTTTGTTTTTATTATTGTCAGTGTGTAAACCTTATGATATTAGTTATTCTAAGTATGCTTTATTACTTAATGTATTTTTTTAGAATCGTTACTCGATGTTGTTGTTTGTTTGTTAAATATTTACTATTGTTTTATGTAGGTATTCCTCGAGCGCCGATGTACCCCTTACCGGGTCCAGGCCAGTACCCTCACCCTGTATTTAGCACTGACTTTACCCAACAGTTTCAGTGGTAAGCTTATAGAGTTAGTTTTGTAGATAATTGACGAGTCATGAAATTCAGATTATGAAAAGCAACACGTTCAGCATGGTACTTAATATAAAGTGCATATACCGTAATCCATCGTGGCCTCTGATAGAACGTAGCTCGAAGAAATGGTTAACTGCTTCGACCTTGACTCATCAAATAATCGTTCCATTTAAGAACTTTTCAACAAGCGAGGAGCCCGAAGGCCTTTTATTAACCCCATGAAGGCCCCCCTCTCTCTATCCAAGCCAAAAGTAACACTGCCAACGTACCAATCGTTTATATAACTTTTCTGCATCCACACACACTCGTCCAAGAAACATATAAATTAGAACTATTAGAAGTACCCTTCCACAGATTTTAACACTAACAGAGAATTAGTTTTTAAATTTATGCTTCCAGTCTTTTATTTATTAGCCATCATTTTAACCATTTAATGGCGGCCATCATCAGTTGATGCTGCTACCTAAAACATCCCTACTGTTTAAGGGTTACGTCCTTTCTTTCTGTCTTAAGCTATACTCCGTGAACGGTTTATCTAAGCCTTAAAACACATTAGCTAAGCCTAAACTTGAATGAAGTTGACCCTTATATTTATTTTTTCTAAACCTAAACTTGAATCAAGTTGCCTTTTTATTTATTTTGTGATGTAGTAAACAAGAGGTATCAGTTTTGTCAGATAAAGCTGATAGATTGTAAAACTTTCTGTGAGCGATTAAGAATTTAATGAACAACGTTACGGGTATAGGACCTTCACTAAGAGCACATAACTTCTTCCTTCTTATGGATAGTTTAACCTTTCTTTAAGGTTTTATTACGCTGTACTTACTATTTTTTGTTGCTTAATATATCATTATAAATCATACCTTTTACAGTAGTTATCATTCTAGTAGTGCTCTCTTCTTACAATTAAAAGAAACAAACATCGTTACATCAAGTGAATAAGGAAGTACATATGAAAAGTAAATCTAAAGTTAAAACTGTATCTGTTGTTCAGGAAGAGTGAAAGAACTCTGAAAGACTAAATGTTTCAGTTTTTACAAGTTTATAAATATATCTGTCTGCATGTAACAGTCTATTGTTAATTACATTTTGAGATATTCTAAAACAAACGTTGTGTTTTGCGTTTGTTTGTAAACACCTAAAACGAATGTTGTATTTCTTATGTTCAGTGAACGTCTGAAATTAGTGTCGTGTTTCGTAATGTTAAGTTTGTATTTCATTTTTAAGCTGTCTTACTTAATATGAATGTGATAAAAATATTAAGATGAACAGTCGTTTGTTATAAATAAAATAATTTTCTATCTTTAACTGTTTCATATAGAGATGTAGCAAGAATTCCGAAAACTTACAGGAGTTGTACACTTAAACCGAAAAGCTAAATATAGACCACTACACAAATGTATTAATAGGTCGTACAGTACATATAGACTACTATGCAAATACATTAACAGCTCATACAGTAAATATAGACGACTATACAAATGCATTAACAGGTATTACAGTAAAGATAGACAACTATTCAATTATATTAACAGATCCTACAGTAATTTATATATATATTTAGTCTGTATGATTATGATATAAATGTGGAAAGTATGGCTACCTCTTGGAAACAATAGGCCTAACTAATGAGTTGGTGAAGTTTGATAGTGTCTTTTATCGTACAGCCCAACTGGCGAATTATGGGAAAGGTTTCTTGGGCGACACCTTTTGGGGAGAGTTTTAAACAACTCCAATTTTGCCCCACAACGAACTATGTTAGAGGAACATGCCATAAAAATTAAAATATATTTTAGTCGTTTTTAACGATGCTCAGTTTTCCGACGAAAGGTAACGCTGAGAGCGCCATCTATACGGATAAAAGTTCTATTTTACCAATAAATGACATTAAATATCAAGGTATTATGGCACTAATATGTACTTTTAACTAACGTTGGTATTACATCATAATTTTTTGTTTCAATTCTTTTATTTCTTTATATAAAACTGAAGTAAAAATTTGTTTCTGAATAATTCATTATCGACAGTATTTAGTGTTGTGTAAAGTTGATTTTATTTTTCCTGATTGTCGAAACAAATCTTGATGTTAATTTTGACTAACTTATTTATACCAAAAAGATAGTGTAATAAGATTTACAACACCTAATCTTTCACAAAATAAATGTTTTTTTTTGTGGTTTCTAAATCATATTGTGAAACAAAATATATTCGAATAGAAGTGGTATCCTTATGATACCAATATTCAATTAATATTATTAAAATGATTTACATAAGCAAATGAACCTTTGTGTTATCAGATTTTTACACGTTTTAATCAAGATATCATACAGTTAGCAATGATTTAATATCCACATGTTAACGTTTTAATTAACAGTAGTTGGTAAAGAAATCTGTGTTGTCGACGGCGTTTGCTAATGGATTTTTTTTAATCATATCGTGAATTTATTTTAGTAAATTGTAAATACTTTATAAACGTTTGGTTTAAATGATAAACGCTAACAAAGCATTAAAAGTCAGTTGGTTTAGTGTTAGTGATCAAAATTACGTTAATTGTAGATTATTTTTTCTTACACTTACACCTTTTTTAGTTTCAAATCGGATGTGTGTGTGAAAATAACGTTCCAGATCTCTCTCTTATCTTCCCCAAGTCACCACCCAGGGGCAGTTGGGACTTTTACTGGTGTTTTAAGATTTACCTTCTGTTGTGAACTTTTTATTATTTTGATTTTTATAGAATTTTTCTGAATTTTCTTTCTTGAATATTTACAAAAACACTTTCCTTTATGGCTACTTCATTCAACGGTTTTTCATTGCTCTAAGGGACACCTGCCAAGAATAAAAATAGGTATTTGCGCGAAGGTTATTAGGTGCACACGATATTTGAAAACAAGGACTGTATTCGAGTAGTAGGTATTATCACAACCGGGTTGGGCGTAGCCTGATCATGGAATACGAGAGTCCATGATTGACGTAAAAATTTGCTTCGTAATATGGAACGCAACAAGAATGTTTGTTCCTGTGATAGTTACAGTCGAGTTAGGACACCCAATGAAAACCTGTGTATTTTTGTAATATTTTTGGATATATAGATATTTAATCTCAATATTTAAAATACTGAGAGATTATAGGAATATAACTAAACAATTGAAACTGAAAAAAAGACTTTTCAAGATCTTCTGTAAATGTAATTCTACAAAAATGCATATTCTAACTGAAGAAAACGTTAGGACATCCCCACATTTATTCCCACTTAAAATAGCTCAACTCACACACAGGTGTATCACACGAGGTGCACATGACTAGAAGATCGTTATTCAGCATTTTGAATGAGGCTTGCCATATTTAAACCTCAGACATTTAGTTTGATGTGTTCCTGACTGTTGAAGTGAGAGTGACACCATGATGAGAGCAAAAGAGCTGTCTGAGGCCTTCATAAGGAAAATTGTAGCAACTTATGAGTCTGGTAAGGAATTTAAAAATATCTCGAAAGATTTTGAAATCAGCCATTCCATTGTCTGGAAAATAGTCAATAAGTGGAGGGCTTTCAAAACAACTGCCAACATGCCCAGGTCTGGTCGTCCAAACAAGTTCACTCCGAGAGCAGACTGCAAGATGCTAAAAGAGGTCTCCAAACACCCTAACATGTCATCACGGGACCTACAGCAGGCTCTGGCTACTGTTGATGTGAAAGTGCATGCCTCTACAATCAGAAAGAGACTGCACAAGTTTAACTTGCATGGGAGGTGTGCAAGGAGGAAACCTTTGCTTTCTAAGATAAACATCAAGGCCAGACTGAAGTTTGCCAGAGAGAATGTAGACAAAGACCAGGACTTCTGGAATAATGTTCTTTGGACAGATGAGTCCAAAATTGAATTATTTGGACACCAGAACAGAGGACATGTTTGGCGTAAACCAAATACAGCATTCCAGGAAAAGAACCTCATACCAACTGTGAAGCATGGAGGTGGAAGTGTCATGGTTTGGGGCTGCTTTGCTGCAGCAAGACCTGGACAGCTCGCAATCATAGAATCCACCATGAATTCTACTGTGTATCAGAGGGTGCTTGAGGATCATGTGAGACCATCTTTACGAAAATTAAAGCTTAAGCGGAACTGGACCCTGCAATACGACAATGACCCAAAATATACCAGTAAATCCACCAAGGACTGGCTAAAAACTAAGAAATGGAGAGTCCTGGAATGGCCGAGCCAAAGCCCAGATTTTAATCCCATTGAGATGATGTGGGGTGACTTGAAACCCCTCTAACTTCTCACAGCTGAAAGAATTCTGCATTGTCTACGATTCCCAGTCGTAGACAAAGCGCAGGTAGCTCATTGTGATCTTTGCCCTATTATTAATATGTGAACCAAACATGGATGCTCTCAGATTTTTACTGACTCCTGACATTTTTGTCCATTTTTTATATATACAGTTTGTTTATTTGAAGTTAAGTCTAAAGCAACACAATAAACTATCTATGCTCTACCTACCACCGGTATCGAAACCCGGTTTCCAGCAAAACATATACGTATGAAAGTTTGTTAAATATCTCCACGTGATGGAGGTATATATATCATTTTCGGATTCAGCGTAGAGGAATTGGTGTAAAACGTGTAAACATTTCAAGACAATAAAACCACACTACACTACACTGTTACCGCACACCTGTCTGATTAAATGGTCACAAATCATATTTTTAAGAAACGTTTTTCGAAAATGAGTAAGCCGTGAGAAGTCCCCTGCTGGTAAAACGGTAAATCTACGGATTTACGACGCTAAAATCAGGGGTTGGATTCCCCTCGTTGGACTCAGCAGATAGCTCGATGTGGCTTTGTTATAAGAAAAACAAAACCCGTGAGAAAAAGTATACAAATATATTTTCTTTAAAAAAATCAAAAACACTTCATAACAAGAAAGTAGCCATTATCAGCAATATTTGACATTTGTGTTAGCCCTGCCATCTAGTGAATAAGATAACAACTATGATATTTGAAGATGGCTGCTTTCCGTGTAGAACAGCAATGGCTAGGCCTATTGTGTTTTATAGTAGAGAGGTAGGCGGAAAATTTTATTGCAGTGAAAAAGCATTTATTTTCACATATTAATTTCTGCCTTTAAATTATTATTATATTTTACATACAACAGTTATGACATTACAAATCTGATAGGGCAAATATTTCTTATTTAAAGTAACGACTATACGTTTTGTCATGCAGTCTAGTTTACACGAGTATCAATGCTGAAAGTTTCTCTCAGTTGATTTACTAAAAAACTTCAATAGAGGCGCATATTAATCTCTACCGGACCATTTTAAACCACTGGAAACAACAAAAAATTAGTGTAATTTATACTAGGCCTATCAAAGACAAAACAAAAACAGTTGTGGTAAGTTGTAAAATTTGTAGACTTGTACAGGTAAGTTTAGCTTGTAATGCTCTCCATTGTATCATATAAATATTTCTATATTTACTTTCTGCTATGGGTTCAGTTTACAACTTTTATTATAGCTTGTTTATTTTTTTAAGTAGAAGGTAAGTTGACATTTCACCCACATGTAATTTGGTTAATGGTGGATGACATCAAAGATTTAAATTTATTAACATAAATAAAAAATTGTTTAGAGAAATTATATTACAAGCATAATAACCCTGGCCATTACTGACATTGTACTAATAGAACTCGACTTAAGCTAAAATAATAGTTTTACATAAATTGTAAAATTATGAGATAACATTTTGGTGTAAATGTTTTTTCTAACTCTTTTTAGGCATACAGCTAGTATGTACCCTATGACATCTGCAGGGTTCCGAGGGACTTATCCCACTAGCCTTCAAGTGACGACAGCAAGTCTGCCAAGGTTTGGTCCTCCTTCTCTTCTGCATCCACATCCTGGTTTACCAACCCATCCAGGACTTCATCACCCAGGACTGTTGAGTGCTGGTACAAAGCACGGAGTTTCTTTGCCATCTGTGGAGGGCAATAGGTACAATATCTAAACAACGTTTTATTATACTTAATTTATTTAGGATTTATTAACCAAATGAAAAGGACATTGTTTCTTATATGGTATTGATTACAAAGACCTCATTATCAGTTCATAGCCAGCATCACTCAATACCTTATTATCAGTTCATAACCAGCAACACTCAATACCTTATTATCAGGTCATAACCAGTGACACTCAATACCTTATTATCAGTTCATAACTAGTGACATTTAATACCTTATTATCAGTTCATAACTAGTGACACTGAATACCTTATTATCAGTTCATAACCAGCAACACTCAATACCTTATTATCAGTTCATAACCAGCAACACTCAATACCTTATTATCAGTTCATAACCAGCAACACTCAATACCTTATTATCAGTTCATAACCAGCAACACTCAATATCTTATTATCAGTTCATAACCAGCAACACTCAATACCTTATTATCAGTTCATAGCCAGCAACACTCAATACCTTATTATCAGTTCATAACCAGCAACACTCAATATCTTATTATCAGTTCATAACCAGTGACACTCAATACCTTATTATCAGTTCATAACCAGTGACACTCAATACCTTATTATCAGGTCATAACCAGCAACACTCAATACCTTATTATCAGTTCATAACTAGTGACACTCAATACTTTATTATCAGTTCATAACCAGTGACACTCAATACCTTATTATCAGTTCATAACCAGTGACACTCAATACCTTATTATCAGTTCATAACTAGTGACACTCAATACTTTATTATCAGTTCATAACCAGTGACACTCAATACCTTATTATCAGTTCATAACCAGTGACACTCAATACCTTATTATCAGTTCATAACTAGTGACACTCAATACTTTATTATCAGTTCATAACCAGTGACACTCAATACCTTATTATCAGTTCATAGCCAGCAACACTCAATACCTTATTATCAGTTCATAACTAGTGACACTCAATACCTTATTATCAGATCATAACTAGTGACACTCAATGCCTTATTATCAGTTCATAACCAGCAGCACTCAATACCTTATTATCAGTTCATAACTAGTGACACTCAATACTCTTATGTTAAACTAGTGACACTCAATACCTTATTATCAGTTCATAACCCACAACACTCAATACCTTATTATCAGTTCATAACTAGTGACACTCAATACCTTATTATCAGTTCATAACCAGTGACACTCAATACCTTATTATCAGTTCATAGTTCATAACTAGTGACACTCAATACCTTATTATCAGTTCATAACCAGCAACACTGAATACATTATTATCAGTTCATAACCAGCAACACCCAATACCTTATTATCAGATCATAACCAGCAACACTCAATACTTTATTATCAGTTAATAACCAGCACATTGAAGGTCTTGACATCAGTAGTAAATTTAAGTAATTCATTTATTTGTGTGATTGATGTGAATATAAAATGATCAAAGGTCCTAACACTAAGCCCTGTGGTATTCCACTTGTGATACTAATCCAATTTGACTGAACTCCATTTGTAACAAACGTCTGTTGTTGTTTTTTCTTATCCAATTAGCCAATCTATTCACCACATTTAAAGATATTAGTTTTTAATAATTCTTTTATTCAGCATCTTGTCAGAGAGTTTCTGAAAATCCAGATACACACGTTTATCTACATAGACAATAAATTCGTTTTATAACATTCAGGCTTTTATTGAATAGTCAGCATGGTTTTTATTTTATAACGTTCAGGCTTTTATTGAATAGTCAGCATGATTTTTATTTTATAACGTTCAGGCTTTCATTGAATATTCAGCATGGTTTTTATTTGGGTAAAAACTTTTCTTATTAATCTCGGGACATTGTTTTATCACACTTTTTAAAATCTTTTTTACACCACCAATGTAAGAGTAATAGGCCTATAATTACTGGAACAACCTCTATTTCTTCCTTTGAAAATAAGTGTAAAGTTAACTACGTTCCAGTGTTCTGCCCTCTGTTCAAAGTGTAGCAAATTATTGGTTCTAGATGTCAGTTTTATTTAAATACAAATTATAGGCAGTAACACGATACTCGTAGGTGCTTTATTGTGACCACTTATGATAAAAATTGCATTTGTTGTAATTATACACCAGTGTAAAGATGAATCTGAAATCAGTTTCTTCTTCTATTAATTTAAAGGTTGGTTATATATATATAAGTGGATTTTATTAGTCGGACAATATTCTCTGATAGATTTATTTTACTGACACGATATGTTTGTGCGTGTCTGTGGACCATCACATATTACTAGAAATACTGTTTGTTTATTACTTACATGTACAACTTTAAATAGTTTGTTATTTTTCTAAATTCAATGTTTGACACCTGAATACAATAACTTTTTCCAATAGAAAACTACAGAATCATTAAAGTCGATGCTTTTCTATTTTATTGCACTTGAAATTGAATATTTGTTTAGAAGTAAAAAATAATTCATTCCATCTAGCTGAGACTGGTATGTACCATTACCCATAGAGACAAGTTTTGAAATTAATAATTCAGTCCATCTAGTTGAGACTGGTATGTACCGTTACCCATAGAGACAAGTTTTGAAATTCTGAACTTTTTCAGGAATTTTTCAACCTACATACCAGAGCAAAAGTTTTCCCCAGTGAAGTACAGTGAATCTTCTAACAATCGATCCACTCACAGTAATGTTTCTCACCAGCGAGAACCAGAGAAGAACAACCACATTAAGAAACCTCTTAACGCTTTCATGTTGTACATGAAGGAGATGCGGGCCAAAGTTGTTGCAGAATGTACATTGAAAGAAAGTGCAGCTATTAACCAAATATTAGGAAGGAAGGTAAACACTGATATAAATATCAAAATAATTTAACTTTGTTCGTTAGGCTAACGTTTAAAGTTTCTTGTAAGAAATGACAGTAAAAGAAGATAGTGAGAAACAAGAACATAACTCTAAATATTGAGAACATAACTCTAAATATTGAGAACATAACTCTAAATAGTGAGAACATAACTCTAAATAGTGAGAACATAACAGTAAATTAGTGGGAACATAACCATAAATTAGTGGGAACATAACAGTACATTAGTGGAAACATAACAGTAAATTAGTGGGAACATAACCATAAATTAGTGAGAACATAACAGTAAATTAGTGGAAACATAACAGTAAATTAGTGAGAACATAACAGTAAATTAATTAGAACATAACCGTAAATTAATTAGAACATAGCTGTAAATAGTTTCTTTTTCAATAAAACTTAAGGGTAATATAAAATTAAATAAAAATAATTAGGTGAATTCTTTGGTAAATGTAAGGATATGTAAAGAGAGTTTACCCATCCACTCGGGAGATGCTGAACTCATACAAAGTAACACAGTCTCTCAGACCAATGTGACTGGTGAAAAATCACTTGTTTAGCAAGTTGTGTGTGAGAAAGGCCTCAACACTAGTCAGAACCTTGCTTAGAAAATACAAAATAAACAAAATTGATGTTTTTTCTCTTGTAACACATTTCAGAAGAAACTAAAATTATTTTCTACTTAGTTAAATTTAGGTACAGATTTGAGCTGAACATCAGTTTGTTTTTTATTTCTTTTGTAAAACTAGTAAGTATGAAAATATCCATGATTCATAGTGTTATAATGACCTTTAAAAACTTGTTATAATCCACTGTGGTTACATAAGTTGTTCAGGTTACACATAACTAGTAACAAACGTATTAAAACACAATACTGATGACACTGAGGTATTTCCCAACAGCTTGACAGCAACTCTTATCTGTTAAAAACAAATCACTTATAATTCATTGAGAACCGTGTTAACTTAAACATTGCCGTGCTGTTATATTATTTACTAATTTATTACACAAGCAAAATGACCCAGTTTTTTTTATACAGCTCTATGAGTATTTTAGTTATTCAAGAGTCATCTCATATGTGAATAACAGTTATTAGAGATAAAGGTATTTTAAATTTACGACTAAGAAAACTTGGAAAGTTCATACTGTTGCATATCAGTGTTTCTTACAATATTGAAGTTACTCAACCAGTTTATACAGCCTGCAATGTTTGGACTATACTGTTGCATATCAGTGTTTCTTACAATATTGAAGTTACTCAACCAGTTTATACAGCCTGCAATGTTTGGACTATACTGTTGCATATCAGTGTTTCTTACAATATTGAAGTTACTCAACCACTTTATACAGCCTGCAATGTTTTGACTATACTGTTTCATATCAGTGTTTCTTACAATAGTGAAGTTACTCAACCAGTTTATACAGCCTGCAATGTTTGGACTATACTGTTTCATATCAGTGTTTCTTACAATATTGAAGTTACTCAACCACTTTATACAGCCTGCAATGTTTTGACTATACTGTTTCATATCAGTGTTTCTTACAATATTGAAGTTACTCAACCAGTTTATACAGCCTGCAATGTTTGGACTATACTGTTGCATATCAGTGTTTCTTACAATATTGAAGTTACTCAACCAGTTTATACAGCCTGCAATGTTTGGACTATACTGTTGCATATCAGTGTTTCTTACAATATTGAAGTTACTCAACCAGTTTATACAGCCTGCAATGTTTGGACTATACTGTTTCATATCAGTGTTTCTTACAATATTGAAGTTACTCAACCAGTTTATACAGCCTGCAATGTTTGGACTATACTGTTTCATATCAGTGTTTCTTACAATATTGAAGTTACTCAACCAGTTTATACAGCCTGCAATGTTTGGACTATACTGTTGCATATCAGTGTTTCTTACAATATTGAAGTTACTCAACCAGTTTATACAGCCTGCAATGTTTGGACTATACTGTTGCATATCAGTGTTTCTTACAATAGTGAAGTTACTCAACCAGTTTATACAGCCTGCAATGTTTTGACTATACTGTTTCATATCAGTGTTTCTTACAATATTGAAGTTACTCAACCAGTTTATACAGCCTGCAATGTTTGGACTATACTGTTGCATATCAGTGTTTCTTACAATATTGAAGTTACTCAACCAGTTTATACAGCCTGCAATGTTTGGACTACTTTGTGAATTCAGTGTTGTTTATATTCTCAGTGATTTGTAGTTTTATTAAACCTACAAAAATTTCATAATATTTGTGGCTTTCAATACGTGTGAAACACTCCAACTTAATTAACTAATATCTCACACTAACAAAATGTTTCATTTCACCCTTGTGTTTCACCGAAGTTCTAATCACTTTGCATATTTTTGGGTTGTAGTGGCACAACTTGTCCCGAGAAGAACAAGCTAAGTATTATGAGATGGCACGTAAGGAGCGTCAACTCCACATGCAGCTCTATCCGGGGTGGTCAGCTCGAGACAACTATGCAATGAACAAGAAAAAAAAGAAGAGAAAAAAGGACAGAAGTGCTGATGGAGGTGAGTTTTATGTTGAATCAAAGTGGTAACGTTTCTATTTAAATAGTGTTTAAAGAAATACAAACAGATACTCATAAGCTGTGAACCTTTGTTTTAATCTGCTGTTAGCATACTACAGAGAGGAATGGTACTGTAACTGCCTCAGTAAATAGTGCTAAATGTTTCTATGACAGTTTTATGAGTAAAGGATGTTATTGTAGCTTTACAAAAATAATGTTTATATTGAGTTTTATGAGTAAAGGATGCTAGAGATAACAAATTAGGTTATCCTCTGTCATTATCTAGGACAATTTTTCCATTAAGGCTTTTCTAGTTAGAAACAGAGAAACTAAACTAGCTGAGTTCATCTTGTATATTAACATGGTAGAAATATCTGGGATAGTTTCTGATACTGCGTGATATGAACTGAGCACAATGTCAGTTATTGTTTCTGATATTGCGTGATATGAACTGAGCACGTCAGTTATTTTTTCTGATACTGTGTGATATGAACTGAGCACAATGTCAGTTATTGTTTCTGATACTGTGTGATATGAACTGAGCACAATGTCAGTTATTGTTTCTGAATACTGTGTGATATGAACTGAGCACAATGTCAATTATTGTTTCTGATACTGTGTGATATGAACTGAGCACAATGTCAGTTATTGTTTCTGATACTGCGTGATATGAACTGAGCGCAATGTCAGTTATTGTTTCTGATACTGCGTGATATGAACTGAGCACAATGTCAGATATTGTTTCTGATACTGCGTGATATGAATTGAGTGCAATGTCAGTTATTGTTTCTGATACTCCGTGATATGAACTGAGCACAATGTCAGTTATAGTTTCTGACACTGTGTGATATGAACTGAGCACAATGTCAGTTATTGTTTCTGATACTGTGTGATATGAACTGAGCACATTGTCAGTTATTATTTCTGATACTGCGTGATATGAACTGAGCACAATGTCAGTTATTGTTTCTGATACTGCGTGATATGAACTGAGCACAATGTCAGTTATTGTTTCTGATACTACGTGATATGAACTGAGCACAATGTCAGTTATTGTTTCTGATACTGCGTGATATGAACTGAGCACAATGTCAGTTATTGTTTCTGATACTGCGTGATATCACCTGAGCACAATGTCAGTTATTGTTTCTGATACTACGTGATATGAACTGAGCACAATGTCAGTTATTGTTTCTGATACTGCGTGATATGAACTGAGCACAATGTCAGTGATTTATCTAAACAGAAGATAAACTACATACAACTTCTGCTATCTAATTTCACTGATTAAATGAGATGTTTAGAACAGTTGTTATTTATCAAAATTGTGGCTCTTAACTACAGATATTTAATGAAACCCCTTGGTCCATTGTGGCTCTTAACTACAGATATTTAATGAAATCCCTTGTTCCGTTGTGGCTCTTAACTACAGATATTTAATGAAACCCCTTGGTCCATTGTGGCTCTTAACTACACATATTTAATGAAACCCCTTGGTCAATTGTGGCTCTTAACTACACATATTTAATGAAACCCCTTGGTCCATTGTGGCTCTTAACTACAGATATTTAATGAAACCCCTTGGTCCATTGTGGCTCTTAACTACAGATATTTAATGAAACCCCTTGGTCCATTGTGGCTCTTAACTACAGATATTTAATGAAACCCCTAGGTCCATTGTGGCTCTTAACTACACATATTTAATGAAACCCCTTGGTCCATTGTGGCTCTTAACTACAGATATTTAATGAAATCCCTTGGTCCATTGTGGCTCTTAACTACAGATATTTAATGAAACCCCTTGGTCCATTGTGGCTCTTAACTACAGATATTTAATGAAACCCCTTGGTCCATTGTGGCTCTTAACTACAGATATTTAATGAAACCCCTTGGTCCATTGTGGCTCTTAACTACACATATTTAATGAAACCCTTGGTCCATTGTGGCTCTTAACTACAGATATTTAATGAAATCCCTTGGTCCATTGTGGCTCTTAACTACAGATATTTAATGAAACCCCTTGGTCCATTGTGGCTCTTAACTACAGATATTTAATGAAACCCCTTGGTCCATTGTGGCTCTTAACTACAGATATTTAATGAAACCCCTTGGTCCATTGTGGCTCTTAACTACACATATTTAATGAAACCCCTTTGTCCATTGTGGCTCTTAACTACACATATTTAATGAAACCCCTTGGTCCATTGTGGCTCTTAACTACACATATTTAATGAAACCCCTTGGTCCATTGTGGCTCTTAACTACACATATTTAATGAAACCCCTTGGTCCATTGTGGCTCTTAACTACACATATTTAATGAAACCCCTTGGTCCATTGTGGCTTTTAACTACAGATATTTAATGAAACCCCTTGGTCCATTGTGGCTCTTAACTACAGATATTTAATGAAACCCCTTGGTCCATTGTGGCTCTTAACTACAGATATTTAATGAAACCCCTTGGTCCATTGGGGCTCTTAACTACAGATATTTAATGAAACCCCTTGGTCCATTGTGGCTCTTAACTACAGATATTTAATGAAACCCCTTGGTCCATTGTGGCTCTTAACTATATATAGATATTTAATGAAACCCCTTGTTCCATTGTGGCTCTTAACTACAGATATTTAATGAAACCCCTTGGTCCATTGTGGCTCTTAACTACAGATATTTAATAAAACCCATGATCCATTGTGGCTCTTAACTACACATATTTAATAAAACCCATGATCCATTGTGGCTCTTAACTACACATATTTAATGAAATCCGTTGGTCAATTGTGGCTCTTAACTATACATATTTAATGAAACCCCTTGGTCCATTGTGGCTCTTAACTACAGATATTTAATGAAATCCCTTGTTCCGTTGTGGCTCTTAACTACAGATATTTAATGAAACCCCTTGGTCCATTGTGGCTCTTAACTACACATATTTAATGAAACCCCTTGGTCAATTGTGGCTCTTAACTACACATATTTAATGAAACCCCTTGGTCCATTGTGGCTCTTAACTACAGATATTTAATGAAACCCCTTGGTCCATTGTGGCTCTTAACTACAGATATTTAATGAAACCCCTTGGTCCATTGTGGCTCTTAACTACAGATATTTAATGAAACCCCTAGGTCCATTGTGGCTCTTAACTACACATATTTAATGAAACCCCTTGGTCCATTGTGGCTCTTAACTACAGATATTTAATGAAACCCCTTGGTCCATTGTGGCTCTTAACTACAGATATTTAATGAAATCCCTTGGTCCATTGTGGCTCTTAACTACAGATATTTAATGAAATCCCTTGGTCCATTGTGGCTCTTAACTACAGATATTTAATGAAACCCCTTGGTCCATTGTGGCTCTTAACTACAGATATTTAATGAAACCCCTTGGTCCATTGTGGCTCTTAACTACAGATATTTAATGAAACCCTTGGTCCATTGTGGCTCTTAACTACACATATTTAATGAAACCCCTTTGTCCATTGTGGCTCTTAACTACACATATTTAATGAAACCCTTGGTCCATTGTGGCTCTTAACTACAGATATTTAATGAAACCCCTTGGTCCATTGTGGCTCTTAACTACAGATATTTAATGAAACCCCTTGGTCCATTGTGGCTCTTAACTACAGACATTTAATGAAACCCCTTGGTCCATTGTGGCTTTTAACTACAGATATTTAATGAAACCCCTTGGTCCATTGTGGCTCTTAACTACAGATATTTAATGAAACCCCTTGGTCCATTGTGGCTCTTAACTACAGATATTTAATGAAACCCTTGGTCCATTGTGGCTCTTAACTACAGATATTTAATGAAACCCCTTGGTCCATTGTGGCTCTTAACTACAGATATTTAATGAAACCCCTTGGTCCATTGTGGCTCTTAACTATATATAGATATTTAATGAAACCCCTTGTTCCATTGTGGCTCTTAACTACAGATATTTAATGAAACCCCTTGGTCCATTGTGGCTCTTAACTACAGATATTTAATAAAACCCATGATCCATTGTGGCTCTTAACTACACATATTTAATGAAATCCCTTGGTCCATTGTGGCTCTTAACTACACATATTTAATGAAACCCCTTGTTCCGTTGTGGCTCTTAACTACACATATTTAATGAAACCCCTTGGTCCGTTGTGGCTCTTAACTACACATATTTAATGAAACCCCTTGGTCCATTGTGGTTCTTAACTACAGATATTTAATGAAACCCTTTGTTCCGTTGTGGCTCTTAACTACACATATTTAATGAAACCCCTTGGTCCATTGTGACTCTTAACTACACATATTTAATGAAACCCCTTGGTCCATTGTGGCTCTTAACTACAGATATTTAATGAAACCCCTTGGTCCATTGTGGCTCTTAACTACAGATATTTAATGAAACCTCTTGGTCCATTGTGGCTCTTAACTACAGATATTTAATGAAACCCTTGGTCCATTGTGGCTCTTAACTACAGATATTTAATGAAACCCCTTGGTCCATTGTGGCTCTTAACTACAGATATTTAATGAAACCCCTTGGTCCATTGTGGCTCTTAACTACAGATATTTAATGAAACGCCTTAGTCCATTGTGGCTCTTAACTACAGATATTTAATAAAACCCATGATCCATTGTGGCTCTTAACTACACATATTTAATGAAATCCCTTGGTCAATTGTGGCTCTTAACTACACATATTTAATGAAACCCCTTGGTCCATTGTGGCTCTTAACTACAGATATTTAATGAAACCCCTTGTTCCGTTGTGGCTCTTAACTACAGATATTTAATGAAACCCCTTGGTCCATTGTGGCTCTTAACTACACATATTTAATGAAACCCCTTGGTCCATTGTGGCTCTTAACTACACATATTTAATGAAACCCCTTGGTCCATTGTGGCTCTTAACTACAGATATTTAATGAAACCCCTTGTTCCGTTGTGGCTCTTAACTACACATATTTAATGAAACCCCTTGTTCCGTTGCGGCTCTTAACTACACATATTTAATGAAACCCCTTGGTCCATTGTGGCTCTTAAGTACACATATTTAATGAAACCCCTTGTTCCGTTGTGGCTCTTAACTACAGATATTTAATGAAACCCCTTGTTCCGTTGTGGCTCTTAACTACACATATTTAATGAAACCCCTTGGTCCATTGTGGCTCTTAACTACAGATATTTAATGAAACCCCTTGGTCCATTGTGGCTCTTAACTACACATATTTAATGAAACCCCTTGGTCCATTGTGGCTCTTAACTACACATATTTAATGAAACCCCTTGGTCCATTGTGGCTCTTAACTACACATATTTAATGAAACCCCTTGGTCCATTGTGGCTCTTAACTACAGATATTTAATGAAACCCCTTGGTCCATTGTGGCTCTTAACTACAGATATTTAATGAAACCCCTTGGTCCATTGTGGCTCTTAACTACAGATATTTAATGAAACCCCTAGTCCATTGTGGCTCTTAACTACAGATATTTAATGAAACCCCTTGGTCCATTGTGGCTCTTAACTACAGATATTTAATGAAACCCCTTGGTCCATTGTGGCTCTTAACTACAGATATTTAATGAAACCCCTTGGTCCATTGTGGCTCTTAACTACAGATATTTAATGAAACCCCTTGGTCCATTGTGGCTCTTAACTACAGATATTTAATGAAACCCTTGGTCCATTGTGGCTCTTAACTACAGATATTTAATGAAACCCCTTGGTCCATTGGCTCTTAACTACACATATTTAATGAAACCCCTTGGTCCATTGTGGCTCTTAACTACAGATATTTAATGAAACCCCTTGGTCCATTGTGGCTCTTAACTACAGATATTTAATGAAACCCCTTGGTCCATTGTGGCTCTTAACTACAGATATTTAATGAAACCCCTTGGTCCATTGTGGCTCTTAACTACAGATATTTAATGAAACCCCTTGGTCCATTGTGGCTCTTAACTACAGATATTTAATGAAACCCCTTGGTCCATTGTGGCTCTTAACTACAGATATTTAATGAAACCCCTTGGTCCATTGTGGCTCTTAACTACAGATATTTAATGAAACCCCTTGGTCCATTGTGGCTCTTAACTACAGATATTTAATGAAACCCCTTGGTCCATTGTGGCTCTTCTTAACTATTTAATGAAATCCATTTAACTGATATTTAATGAAACCCCTTGGTCCATTGTGGCTCTTAACTACAGATATTTAATGAAACCCCTTGGTCCATTGTGGCTCTTAACTACAGATATTTAATGAAACCCCTTGGTCCATTGTGGCTCTTAACTACAGATATTTAATGAAACCCCTTGGTCCATTGTGGCTCTTAACTACAGATATTTAATGAAACCCTTGGTCCATTGTGGCTCTTAACTACAGATATTTAATGAAACCCCTTGGTCCATTGTGGCTCTTAACTACAGATATTTAATGAAACCCCTTGGTCCATTGTGGCTCTTAACTACAGATATTTAATGAAACCCTTGGTCCATTGTGGCTCTTAACTACACATATTTAATGAAACCCCTTGGTCCATTGTGGCTCTTAACTACACATATTTAATGAAACCCCTTGGTCCATTGTGGCTCTTAACTACAGATATTTAATGAAACCCCTTGGTCCATTGTGGCTCTTAACTACAGATATTTAATGAAACCCTTGGTCCATTGTGGCTCTTAACTACAGATATTTAATGAAACCCCTTGGTCCATTGTGGCTCTTAACTACAGATATTTAATGAAACCCCTTGGTCCATTGTGGCTCTTAACTACAGATATTTAATGAAACCCCTTGGTCCATTGTGGCTCTTAACTACACATATTTAATGAAACCCTTGGTCCATTGTGGCTCTTAACTACAGATATTTAATGAAACCCCTTGGTCCATTGTGGCTCTTAACTACAGATATTTAATGAAACCCCTTGGTCCATTGTGGCTCTTAACTACACATATTTAATGAAACCCTTGGTCCATTGTGGCTCTTAACTACAGATATTTAATGAAACCCCTTGGTCCATTGTGGCTCTTAACTACAGATATTTAATGAAACCCCTTGGTCCATTGTGGCTCTTAACTACAGATATTTAATGAAACCCCTTGGTCCATTGTGGCTCTTAACTACAGATATTTAATGAAACCCCTAGTCCATTGTGGCTCTTAACTACAGATATTTAATGAAACCCCTTGGTCCATTGTGGCTCTTAACTACAGATATTTAATGAAACCCCTTGGTCCATTGTGGCTCTTAACTACAGATATTTAATGAAACCCCTTGGTCCATTGTGGCTCTTAACTACAGATATTTAATGAAACCCTTGGTCCATTGTGGCTCTTAACTACAGATATTTAATGAAACCCTTGGTCCATTGTGGCTCTTAACTACAGATATTTAATGAAACCCCTTGGTCCATTGTGGCTCTTAACTACAGATATTTAATGAAACCCCTTGGTCCATTGTGGCTCTTAACTACAGATATTTAATGTGGTCCATTGTGGCTCTTAACTACAGATATTTAATGAAACCCTTGGTCCATTGTGGCTCTTAACTACAGATATTTAATGAAACCCCTTGGTCCATTGTGGCTCTTAACTACAGATATTTAATGAAACCCCTTGGTCCATTGTGGCTCTTAACTACAGATATTTAATGAAACCCCTTGGTCCATTGTGGCTCTTAACTACAGATATTTAATGAAACCCCTTGGTCCATTGTGGCTCTTAACTACAGATATTTAATGAAACCCCTTGGTCCATTGTGGCTCTTAACTACAGATATTTAATGAAACCCCTTGGTCCATTGTGGCTCTTAACTACACATATTTAATGAAACCCCTTGGTCCATTGTGGCTCTTAACTACAGATATTTAATGAAACCCCTTGGTCCATTGTGGCTCTTAACTACAGATATTTAATGAAACCCCTTGGTCCATTGTGGCTCTTAACTACAGATATTTAATGAAACCCTTGGTCCATTGTGGCTCTTAACTCCATATTTAATGTGGCTCTTAACTACAGATATTTAATGAAACCCCTTGGTCCATTGTGGCTCTTAACTACAGATATTTAATGAAACCCCCCTTGGTCCATTGTGGCTCTTAACTACAGATATTTAATGAAACCCCTTGGTCCATTGTGGCTCTTAACTACAGATATTTAATGAAACCCCTTGGTCCATTGTGGCTCTTAACTACAGATATTTAATGAAACCCCTTGGTCCATTGTGGCTCTTAACTACAGATATTTAATGAAACCCCTTGGTCCATTGTGGCTCTTAACTACAGATATTTAATGAAACCCCTTGGTCCATTGTGGCTCTTAACTACAGATATTTAATGAAACCCCTTGGTCCATTGTGGCTCTTAACTACAGATATTTAATGAAACCCTTGGTCCATTGTGGCTCTTAACTACAGATATTTAATGAAACCCCTTGGTCCATTGTGGCTCTTAACTACAGATATTTAATGAAACCCCTTGGTCCATTGTGGCTCTTAACTACAGATATTTAATGAAACCCCTTGGTCCATTGTGGCTCTTAACTACAGATATTTAATGAAACCCTTGGTCCATTGTGGCTCTTAACTACAGATATTTAATGAAACCCCTTGGTCCATTGTGGCTCTTAACTACACATATTTAATGAAACCCCTTGGTCCATTGTGGCTCTTAACTACAGATATTTAATGAAACCCTTGGTCCATTGTGGCTCTTAACTACAGATATTTAATGAAACCCCTTGGTCCATTGTGGCTCTTAACTACAGATATTTAATGAAACCCCTTGGTCCATTGTGGCTCTTAACTACAGATATTTAATGAAACCCCTTGGTCCATTGTGGCTCTTAACTACAGATATTTAATGAAACCCCTTGGTCCATTGTGGCTCTTAACTACAGATATTTAATGAAACCCTTGGTCCATTGTGGCTCTTAACTACAGATATTTAATGAAACCCCTTGGTCCATTGTGGCTCTTAACTACAGATATTTAATGAAACCCCTTGGTCCATTGTGGCTCTTAACTACAGATATTTAATGAAACCCCTTGGTCCATTGTGGCTCTTAACTACAGATATTTAATGAAACCCCTTGGTCCATTGTGGCTCTTAACTACACATATTTAATGAAACCCCCCTTGGTCCATTGAAACCCCTTGGTCCATTGTCTTAACTACAGATATTTAATGAAACCCCTTGGTCCATTGTGGCTCTTAACTACAGATATTTAATGAAACCCCTTGGTCCATTGTGGCTCTTAACTACAGATATTTAATGAAACCCCTTGGTCCATTGTGGCTCTTAACTACAGATATTTAATGAAACCCCTTGGTCCATTGTGGCTCTTAACTACAGATATTTAATGAAACCCCTTGGTCCATTGTGGCTCTTAACTACAGATATTTAATGAAACCCCTTGGTCCATTGTGGCTCTTAACTACAGATATTTAATGAAACCCCTTGGTCCATTGTGGCTCTTAACTACAGATATTTAATGAAACCCCTTGGTCCATTGTGGCTCTTAACTACAGATATTTAATGAAACCCCTTGGTCCATTGTGGCTCTTAACTACAGATATTTAATGAAACCCCTTGGTCCATTGTGGCTCTTAACTACAGATATTTAATGAAACCCTTGGTCCATTGTGGCTCTTAACTACAGATATTTAATGAAACCCCTTGGTCCATTGTGGCTCTTAACTACAGATATTTAATGAAACCCCTTGGTCCATTGTGGCTCTTAACTACAGATATTTAATGAAACCCCTTGGTCCATTGTGGCTCTTAACTACACATATTTAATGAAACCCCTTGGTCCATTGTGGCTCTTAACTACAGATATTTAATGAAACCCCTTGGTCCATTGTGGCTCTTAACTACAGATATTTAATGAAACCCCTTGGTCCATTGTGGCTCTTAACTACAGATATTTAATGAAACCCCTTGGTCCATTGTGGCTCTTAACTACAGATATTTAATGAAACCCCTTGGTCCATTGTGGCTCTTAACTACAGATATTTAATGAAACCCCTTGGTCCATTGTGGCTCTTAACTCAGATATTTAATGAAACCCCTGGTCCATTGTTCTTAACTACACATATTTAATGAAACCCTTGGTCCATTGTGGCTCTTAACTACAGATATTTAATGAAACCCCTTGGTCCATTGTGGCTCTTAACTACAGATATTTAATGAAACCCTTGGTCCATTGTGGCTCTTAACTACAGATATTTAATGAAACCCCTTGGTCCATTGTGGCTCTTAACTACAGATATTTAATGAAACCCCTTGGTCCATTGTGGCTCTTAACTACAGATATTTAATGAAACCCTTGGTCCATTGTGGCTCTTAACTACAGATATTTAATGAAACCCCTTGGTCCATTGTGGCTCTTAACTACAGATATTTAATGAAACCCCTTGGTCCATTGTGGCTCTTAACTACAGATATTTAATGAAACCCCTTGGTCCATTGTGGCTCTTAACTACATTGTGGCTCTTAACTACAGATATTTAATGAAACCCTTGGTCCATTGTGGCTCTTAACTACACATATTTAATGAAACCCCTTGGTCCATTGTGGCTCTTAACTACAGATATTTAATGAAACCCTTGGTCCATTGTGGCTCTTAACTACAGATATTTAATGAAACCCTTGGTCCATTGTGGCTCTTAACTACAGATATTTAATGAAACCCCTTGGTCCATTGTGGCTCTTAACTACAGATATTTAATGAAACCCCTTGGTCATTGTGGCTCTTAACTACAGATATTTAATGAAACCCCTTGGTCCATTGTGGCTCTTAACTATATTTAATGAAACCCTTGGTCCATTGTGGCTCTTAACTACAGATATTTAATGAAACCCCTTGGTCCATTGTGGCTCTTAACTACAGATATTTAATGAAACCCCTTGGTCCATTGTGGCTCTTAACTACAGATATTTAATGAAACCCCTTGGTCCATTGTGGCTCTTAACTACAGATATTTAATGAAACCCCTTGGTCCATTGTGGCTCTTAACTACAGATATTTAATGAAACCCCTTGGTCCATTGTGGCTCTTAACTCAGATATTTAATGAAATTGTGGCTCTTAACTACAGATATTTAATGAAACCCCTTGGTCCATTGTGGCTCTTAACTACAGATATTTAATGAAACCCCTTGGTCCATTGTGGCTCTTAACTACAGATATTTAATGAAACCCCTTGGTCCATTGTGGCTCTTAACTACAGATATTTAATGAAACCCCTTGGTCCATTGTGGCTCTTAACCCTTGGTCCATTGTGGCTCTTAACTACAGATATTTAATGAAACCCCTTGGTCCATTGTGGCTCTTAACTACAGATATTTAATGAAACCCCTTGGTCCATTGTGGCTCTTAACTACAGATATTTAATGAAACCCCTTGGTCCATTGTGGCTCTTAACTACAGATATTTAATGAAACCCCTTGGTCCATTGTGGCTCTTAACTACAGATATTTAATGAAACCCCTTGGTCCATTGTGGCTCTTAACTACAGATATTTAATGAAACCCCTTGGTCCATTGTGGCTCTTAACTACAGATATTTAATGAAACCCCTTGGTCCATTGTGGCTCTTAACTACAGATATTTAATGAAACCCCTTGGTCCATTGTGGCTCTTAACTACAGATATTTAATGAAACCCCTTGGTCCATTGTGGCTCTTAACTACAGATATTTAATGAAACCCCTTGGTCCATTGTGGCTCTTAACTACAGATATTTAATGAAACCCCTTGGTCCATTGTGGCTCTTAACTACAGATATTTAATGAAACCCCTTGGTCCATTGTGGCTCTTAACTACAGATATTTAATGAAACCCCTTGGTCCATTGTGGCTCTTAACTACATGAAATATTTAATGAAACCCCTTGGTCCATTGTGGCTCTTAACTACAGATATTTAATGAAACCCCTTGGTCCATTGTGGCTCTTAACTACAGATATTTAATGAAACCCTTGGTCCATTGTGGCTCTTAACTACAGATATTTAATGAAACCCCTTGGTCCCCTTGGTCCATTGTGGCTCTTAACTACAGATATTTAATGAAACCCCTTGGTCCATTGTGGCTCTTAACTACAGATATTTAATGAAATTGTGGCCCCTTGGTCCATTGTGGCTCTTAACTACAGATATTTAATGAAACCCTTGGTCCATTGTGGCTCTTAACTACAGATATTTAATGAAACCCCTTGGTCCATTGTGGCTCTTAACTACAGATATTTAATGAAACCCTTGGTCCATTGTGGCTCTTAACTACAGATATTTAATGAAACCCCTTGGTCCATTGTGGCTCTTAACTACAGATATTTAATGAAACCCCTTGGTCCATTGGCTCTTAACTACAGATATTTAATGAAATTGTGGCTCTTAACTACAGATATTTAATGAAACCCCTTGGTCCATTGTGGCTCTTAACTACAGATATTTAATGAAACCCCTTGGTCCATTGTGGCTCTTAACTACAGATATTTAATGAAACCCCTTGGTCCATTGTGGCTCTTAACTACAGATATTTAATGAAACCCCTTGGTCCATTGTGGCTCTTAACTACAGATATTTAATGAAACCCTTGGTCCATTGTGGCTCTTAACTACAGATATTTAATGAAACCCCTTGGTCCATTGTGGCTCTTAACTACAGATATTTAATGAAAACCCTTGGTCCATTGTGGCTCTTAACTACAGATATTTAATGAAACCCCTTGGTCCATTGTGGCTCTTAACTACAGATATTTAATGAAACCCCTTGGTCCATTGTGGCTCTTAACTACAGATATTTAATGAAACCCCTTGGTCCATTGTGGCTCTTGGATATTTAATGAAACCCCTTGGTCCATTGTGGCTCTTAACTACAGATATTTAATGAAACCCTTGGTCCATTGTGGCTCTTAACTACAGATATTTAATGAAACCCCTGGTCCATTTTGTGGCTCTTAACTACAGATATTTAATGAAACCCCTTGGTCCATTGTGGCTCTTAACTACAGATATTTAATGAAACCCCTTGGTCCATTGTGGCTCTTAACTACAGATATTTAATGAAACCCCTTGGTCCATTGTGGCTCTTAACTACAGATATTTAATGAAACCCCTTGGTCCATTGTGGCTCTTAACTACAGATATTTAATGAAACCCCTTGGTCCATTGTGGCTCTTAACTACAGATATTTAATGAAACCCCTTGGTCCATTGTGGCTCTTAACTACAGATATTTAATGAAACCCTTGGTCCATTGTGGCTCTTAACTACAGATATTTAATGAAACCCCTTGGTCCATTGTGGCTCTTAACTACAGATATTTAATGAAACCCCTTGGTCCATTGTGGCTCTTAACTACAGATATTTAATGAAACCCCTTGGTCCATTGTGGCTCTTAACTACAGATATTTAATGAAACCCCTTGGTCCATTGTGGCTCTTAACTACAGATATTTAATGAAACCCCTTGGTCCATTGTGGCTCTTAACTACAGATATTTAATGAAACCCCTTGGTCCATTGTGGCTCTTAACTACAGATATTTAATGAAACCCCTTGGTCCATTGTGGCTCCCTACAGATATTTAATGAAACCCCTTGGTCCATTGTGGCTCTTAACTACAGATATTTAATGAAACCCTTGGTCCATTGTGGCTCTTAACTACAGATATTTAATGAAACCCTTGGTCCATTGTGGCTCTTAACTACACATATTTAATGAAACCCCTTGGTCCATTGTGGCTCTTAACTACACATATTTAATGAAACCCTTGGTCCATTGTGGCTCTTAACTACAGATATTTAATGAAACCCCTTGGTCCATTGTGGCTCTTAACTACAGATATTTAATGAAACCCCTTGGTCCATTGTGGCTCTTAACTACAGATATTTAATGAAACCCCTTGGTCCATTGTGGCTCTTAACTACAGATATTTAATGAAACCCCTTGGTCCATTGTGGCTCTTAACTACAGATATTTAATGAAACCCCTTGGTCCATTGTGGCTCTTAACTACTTAACTACACATATTTAATGAAACCCCTTGGTCCATTGTGGCTCTTAACTACAGATATTTAATGAAACCCTTGGTCCATTGTGGCTCTTAACTCAGATATTTAATGAAACTCCATTGTGGCTCAGATATTTAATGAAACCCTTGGTCCATTGTGGCTCTTAACTACAGATATTTAATGAAACCCTTGGTCCATTGTGGCTCTTAACTACAGATATTTAATGAAACCCCTTGGTCCATTGTGGCTCTTAACTACAGATATTTAATGAAACCCCTTGGTCCATTGTGGCTCTTAACTACAGATATTTAATGAAACCCTTGGTCCATTGTGGCTCTTTAACTACAGATATTTAATGAAACCCCTTGGTCCATTGTGGCTCTTAACTACAGATATTTAATGAAACCCTTGGTCCATTGTGGCTCTTAACTACAGATATTTAATGAAACCCCTTGGTCCATTGTGGCTCTTAACTACAGATATTTAATGAAACCCCTTGGTCCATTGTGGCTCTTAACTACAGATATTTAATGAAACCCCTTGGTCCATTGTGGCTCTTAACTACAGATATTTAATGAAACCCCTTGGTCCATTGTGGCTCTTAACTACAGATATTTAATGAAACCCCTTGAAACCCCTTGGTCCATTGTGGCTCTTAACTACAGATATTTAATGAAACCCCTTGGTCCATTGTGGCTCTTAACTACAGATATTTAATGAAACCCCTTGGTCCATTGTGGCTCTTAACTACAGATATTTAATGAAACCCCCCTTGGTCCATTGTGGCTCTTAACTACAGATATTTAATGAAACCCCTTGGTCCATTGTGGCTCTTAACTACACCCCTTGGTCCATATTTAATGAAACCCCTTGGTCCATTGTGGCTCTTAACTACAGATATTTAATGAAACCCCTTGGTCCATTGTGGCTCTTAACTACAGATATTTAATGAAACCCCTTGGTCCATTGTGGCTCTTAACTACAGATATTTAATGAAACCCCTTGGTCCATTGTGGCTCTTAACTACAGATATTTAATGAAACCCCTTGGTCCATTGTGGCTCTTAACTACAGATATTTAATGAAACCCCTTGGTCCATTGTGGCTCTTAACTACAGATATTTAATGAAACCCCTTGGTCCATTGTGGCTCTTAACTACAGATATTTAATGAAACCCCTTGGTCCATTGTGGCTCTTAACTACAGATATTTAATGAAACCCCTTGGTCCTTGGCTCTTCCATTTTGTGGCTCTTAACTACAGATATTTAATGAAACCCCTTGGTCCATTGTGGCTCTTAACTACAGATATTTAATGAAACCCCTTGGTCCATTGTGGCTCTTAACTACAGATATTTAATGAAACCCCTTGGTCCATTGTGGCTCTTAACTACACATATTTAATGAAACCCTTGGTCCATTGTGGCTCTTAACTACAGATATTTAATGAAACCCTTGGTCCATTGTGGCTCTTAACTACAGATATTTAATGAAACCCCTTGGTCCATTGTGGCTCTTAACTACAGATATTTAATGAAACCCCTTGGTCCATTGTGGCTCTTAACTACAGATATTTAATGAAACCCCTTGGTCCATTGTGGCTCTTAACTACAGATATTTAATGAAACCCCTTGGTCCATTGTGGCTCTTAACTACAGATATTTAATGAAACCCCTTGGTCCATTGTGGCTCTTAACTACAGATATTTAATGAAACCCCTTGGTCCATTGTGGCTCTTAACTACAGATATTTAATGAAACCCCTTGGTCCATTGTGGCTCTTAACTACAGATATTTAATGAAACCCCTTGGTCCATTGTGGCTCTTAACTACAGATATTTAATGAAACCCCTTGGTCCATTGTGGCTCTTAACTACAGATATTTAATGAAACCCCTTGGTCCATTGTGGCTCTTAACTACAGATATTTAATGAAACCCCTTGGTCCATTGTGGCTCTTAACTACAGATATTTAATGAAACCCCTTGGTCCATTGTGGCTCTTAACTACAGATATTTAATGAAACCCCTTGGTCCATTGTGGCTCTTAACTACAGATATTTAATGAAACCCTTGGTCCATTGTGGCTCTTAACTACAGATATTTAATGAAACCCCTTGGTCCATTGTGGCTCTTAACTACAGATATTTAATGAAACCCTTGGTCCATTGTGGCTCTTAACTACAGATATTTAATGAAATATTTAATGAAACCCCTTGGTCCATTGTGGCTCTTAACTACAGATATTTAATGAAACCCCCCTTGGTCCATTGTGGCTCTTAACTACAGATATTTAATGAAACCCTTGGTCCATTGTGGCTCTTAACTACAGATATTTAATGAAACCCCCCTTGGTCCATTGTGGCTCTTAACTACAGATATTTAATGAAACCCCTTGGTCCATTGTGGCTCTTAACTACACATATTTAATGAAACCCCTTGGTCCATTGTGGCTCTTAACTACAGATATTTAATGAAACCCTTGGTCCATTGTGGCTCTTAACTACAGATATTTAATGAAACCCCTTGGTCCATTGTGGCTCTTAACTACAGATATTTAATGAAACCCCTTGGTCCATTGTGGCTCTTAACTACAGATATTTAATGAAACCCCTTGGTCCATTGTGGCTCTTAACTACAGATATTTAATGAAACCCCTTGGTCCATTGTGGCTCTTAACTACAGATATTTAATGAAACCCCTTGGTCCATTGTGGCTCTTAACTACAGATATTTAATGAAACCCCTTGGTCCATTGTGGCTCTTAACTACAGATATTTAATTGGTCCATTGTGGCTCTTAACTACAGATATTTAATGAAACCCCTTGGTCCATTGTGGCTCTTAACTACAGATATTTAATGAAACCCCTTGGTCCATTGTGGCTCTTAACTACAGATATTTAATGAAACCCCTTGGTCCATTGTGGCTCTTAACTACAGATATTTAATGAAACCCCTTGGTCCATTGTGGCTCTTAACTACAGATATTTAATGAAACCCCTTGGTCCATTGTGGCTCTTAACTACAGATATTTAATGAAACCCTTGGTCCATTGTGGCTCTTAACTACAGATATTTAATGAAACCCCTTGGTCCATTGTGGCTCTTAACTACAGATATTTAATGAAACCCCTTGGTCCATTGTGGCTCTTAACTACAGATATTTAATGAAACCCCTTGGTCCATTGTGGCTCTTAACTACAGATATTTAATGAAACCCCTTGGTCCATTGTGGCTCTTAACTACAGATATTTAATGAAACCCTTGGTCCATTGTGGCTCTTAACTACAGATATTTAATGAAACCCTTGGTCCATTGTGGCTCTTAACTACAGATATTTAATGAAACCCCTTGGTCCATTGTGGCTCTTAACTACAGATATTTAATGAAACCCCTTGGTCCATTGTGGCTCTTAACTACAGATATTTAATGAAACCCCTTGGTCCATTGTGGCTCTTAACTACAGATATTTAATGAAACCCTTGGTCCATTGTGGCTCTTAACTACAGATATTTAATGAAACCCCATTTGGTCCATTGTGGCTCTTAACTACAGATATTTAATGAAACCCTTGGTCCATTGTGGCTCTTAACTACAGATATTTAATGAAACCCTTGGTCCATTGTGGCTCTTAACTACAGATATTTAATGAAACCCTTGGTCCATTGTGGCTCTTAACTACAGATATTTAATGAAACCCCTTGGTCCATTGTGGCTCTTAACTACAGATATTTAATGAAACCCCTTGGTCCATTGTGGCTCTTAACTACAGATATTTAATGAAACCCCTTGGTCCATTGTGGCTCTTAACTACAGATATTTAATGAAACCCTTGGTCCATTGTGGCTCTTAACTACAGATATTTAATGAAACCCTTGGTCCATTGTGGCTCTTAACTACAGATATTTAATGAAACCCCTTGGTCCATTGTGGCTCTTAACTACAGATATTTAATGAAACCCCTTGGTCCATTGTGGCTCTTAACTACAGATATTTAATGAAACCCCTTGGTCCATTGTGGCTCTTAACTACAGATATTTAATGAAACAGATATTTAATGAAACCCTTGGTCCATTGTGGCTCTTAACTACAGATATTTAATGAAACCCCCCTTGGTCCATTGTGGCTCTTAACTACAGATATTTAATGAAACCCCTTGGTCCATTGTGGCTCTTAACTACAGATATTTAATGAAACCCCTTGGTCCATTGTGGCTCTTAACTACAGATATTTAATGAAACCCCTTGGTCCATTGTGGCTCTTAACTACACATATTTAATGAAACCCCTTGGTCCATTGTGGCTCTTAACTACAGATATTTAATGAAACCCTTGGTCCATTGTGGCTCTTAACTACACATATTTAATGAAACCCCTTGGTCCATTGTGGCTCTTAACTACAGATATTTAATGAAACCCCTTGGTCCATTGTGGCTCTTAAACACATATTTAATGAAACCCTTGGTCCATTGTGGCTCTTAACTACAGATATTTAATGAAACCCCTTGGTCCATTGTGGCTCTTAACTACAGATATTTAATGAAACCCCTTGGTCCATTGTGGCTCTTAACTACAGATATTTAATGAAACCCCTTGGTCCATTGTGGCTCTTAACTACAGATATTTAATGAAACCCCTTGGTCCATTGTGGCTCTTAACTACAGATATTTAATGAAACCCTTGGTCCATTGTGGCTCTTAACTACAGATATTTAATGAAACCCCTTGGTCCATTGTGGCTCTTAACTACAGATATTTAATGAAACCCCTTGGTCCATTGTGGCTCTTAACTACAGATATTTAATGAAACCCCTTGGTCCATTGTGGCTCTTAACTACAGATATTTAATGAAACCCTTGGTCCATTGTGGCTCTTAACTACACATATTTAATGAAACCCTTGGTCCATTGTGGCTCTTAACTACACATATTTAATGAAACCCCTTGGTCCATTGTGGCTCTTAACTACAGATATTTAATGAAACCCCTTGGTCCATTGTGGCTCTTAACTACAGATATTTAATGAAACCCCTTGGTCCATTGTGGCTCTTAACTACAGATATTTAATGAAACCCCTTGGTCCATTGTGGCTCTTAACTACAGATATTTAATGAAACCCCTTGGTCCATTGTGGCTCTTAACTACAGATATTTAATGAAACCCTTGGTCCATTGTGGCTCTTAACTACACATATTTAATGAAACCCCTTGGTCCATTGTGGCTCTTAACTACAGATATTTAATGAAACCCCTTGGTCCATTGTGGCTCTTAACTACAGATATTTAATGAAACCCCTTGGTCCATTGTGGCTCTTAACTACAGATATTTAATGAAACCCCTTGGTCCATTGTGGCTCTTAACTACAGATATTTAATGAAACCCCTTGGTCCATTGTGGCTCTTAACTACAGATATTTAATGAAACCCCTTGGTCCATTGTGGCTCTTAACTACAGATATTTAATGAAACCCCTTGGTCCATTGTGGCTCTTAACTACAGATATTTAATGAAACCCCTTGGTCCATTGTGGCTCTTAACTACAGATATTTAATGAAACCCCTTGGTCCATTGTGGCTCTTAACTACAGATATTTAATGAAACCCCTTGGTCCATTGTGGCTCTTAACTACAGATATTTAATGAAACCCCTTGGTCCATTGTGGCTCTTAACTACACATATTTAATGAAACCCTACTTGGTCCATTGTGGCTCTTAACTACAGATATTTAATGAAACCCTTGGTCCATTGTGGCTCTTAACTACACATATTTAATGAAACCCTTGGTCCATTGTGGCTCTTAACTACACATATTTAATGAAACCCCTTGGTCCATTGTGGCTCTTAACTACACATATTTAATGAAACCCTTGGTCCATTGTGGCTCTTAACTACAGATATTTAATGAAACCCTTGGTCCATTGTGGCTCTTAACTACACATATTTAATGAAACCCTTGGTCCATTGTGGCTCTTAACTACAGATATTTAATGAAACCCCTTGGTCCATTGTGGCTCTTAACTACAGATATTTAATGAAACCCCTTGGTCCATTGTGGCTCTTAACTACAGATATTTAATGAAACCCCTTGGTCCATTGTGGCTCTTAACTACAGATATTTAATGAAACCCCTTGGTCCATTGTGGCTCTTAACTACAGATATTTAATGAAACCCCTTGGTCCATTGTGGCTCTTAACTACAGATATTTAATGAAACCCTTGGTCCATTGTGGCTCTTAACTACAGATATTTAATGAAACCCTTGGTCCATTGTGGCTCTTAACTACAGATATTTAATGAAACCCCTTGGTCCATTGTGGCTCTTAACTACAGATATTTAATGAAACCCCTTGGTCCATTGTGGCTCTTAACTACAGATATTTAATGAAACCCCTTGGTCCATTGTGGCTCTTAACTACAGATATTTAATGAAACCCCTTGGTCCATTGTGGCTCTTAACTACAGATATTTAATGAAACCCCTTGGTCCATTGTGGCTCTTAACTACAGATATTTAATGAAACCCCTTGGTCCATTGTGGCTCTTAACTACACATATTTAATGAAACCCCTTGGTCCATTGTGGCTCTTAACTACAGATATTTAATGAAACCCCTTGGTCCATTGTGGCTCTTAACTACAGATATTTAATGAAACCCCTTGGTCCCTTTGATATTTAATGAAACCCCTTGTCCATTGTGGCTCTTAACTACACATATTTAATGAAACCCCTTGGTCCATTGTGGCTCTTAACTACAGATATTTAATGAAACCCCTTGGTCCATTGTGGCTCTTAACTACAGATATTTAATGAAACCCCTTGGTCCATTGTGGCTCTTAACTACAGATATTTAATGAAACCCCTTGGTCCATTGTGGCTCTTAACTACAGATATTTAATGAAACCCCTTGGTCCATTGTGGCTCTTAACTACAGATATTTAATGAAACCCCTTGGTCCATTGTGGCTCTTAACTACAGATATTTAATGAAACCCCTTGGTCCATTGTGGCTCTTAACTACAGATATTTAATGAAACCCTTGGTCCATTGTGGCTCTTCCACATATTTGTGAAACCCCTTGGTCCTCTTAACTACAGATATTTAATGAAACCCCTTGGTCCATTGTGGCTCTTAACTACAGATATTTAATGAAACCCCTTGGTCCATTGTGGCTCTTAACTACAGATATTTAATGAAACCCTTGGTCCATTGTGGCTCTTAACTACAGATATTTAATGAAACCCCTTGGTCCATTGTGGCTCTTAACTACAGATATTTAATGAAACCCCTTGGTCCATTGTGGCTCTTAACTACAGATATTTAATGAAACCCTTGGTCCATTGTGGCTCTTAACTACAGATATTTAATGAAACCCCTTGGTCCATTGTGGCTCTTAACTACAGATATTTAATGAAACCCCTTGGTCCATTGTGGCTCTTAACTACAGATATTTAATGAAACCCTTGGTCCATTGTGGCTCTTAACTACACATATTTAATGAAACCCCTTGGTCCATTGTGGCTCTTAACTACACATATTTAATGAAACCCCTTGGTCCATTGTGGCTCTTAACTACACATATTTAATGAAACCCCTTGGTCCATTGTGGCTCTTAACTACACATATTTAATGAAACCCTTGGTCCATTGTGGCTCTTAACTACACATATTTAATGAAACCCCTTTGTTCCATTGTGGCTCTTAACTACACATATTTAATGAAACCCCTTGGTCCATTGTGGCTCTTAACTACAGATATTTAATGAAACCCCTTGGTCCATTGTGGCTCTTAACTACACATATTTAATGAAACCCCTTGGTCCATTGTGGCTCTTAACTACAGATATTTAATGAAACCCCTTGGTCCATTGTGGCTCTTAACTACAGATATTTAATGAAACCCCTTGGTCCATTGTGGCTCTTAACTACAGATATTTAATGAAACCCCTTGGTCCATTGTGGCTCTTAACTACAGATATTTAATGAAACCCCTTGGTCCATTGTGGCTCTTAACTACAGATATTTAATGAAACCCCTTGGTCCATTGTGGCTCTTAACTACAGATATTTAATGAAACCCCTTGGTCCATTGTGGCTCTTAACTACAGATATTTAATGAAACCCCTTGGTCCATTGTGGCTCTTAACTACAGATATTTAATGAAACCCCTTGGTCCATTGTGGCTCTTAACTACAGATATTTAATGAAACCCCTTGGTCCATTGTGGCTCTTAACTACACATATTTAATGAAACCCCTTGAAACCCCTTGTCCATTGTGGCTCTTAACTACAGATATTTAATGAAACCCCTTGGTCCATTGTGGCTCTTAACTACAGATATTTAATGAAACCCCTTGGTCCATTGTGGCTCTTAACTACAGATATTTAATGAAACCCCTTGGTCCATTGTGGCTCTTAACTACAGATATTTAATGAAACCCCTTGGTCCATTGTGGCTCTTAACTACAGATATTTAATGAAACCCCTTGGTCCATTGTGGCTCTTAACTACAGATATTTAATGAAACCCCTTGGTCCATTGTGGCTCTTAACTACAGATATTTAATGAAACCCCTTGGTCCATTGTGGCTCTTAACTACAGATATTTAATGAAACCCTTGGTCCATTGTGGCTCTTAACTACAGATATTTAATGAAACCCCTTGGTCCATTGTGGCTCTTAACTACAGATATTTAATGAAACCCCTTGGTCCATTGTGGCTCTTAACTACAGATATTTAATGAAACCCCTTGGTCCATTGTGGCTCTTAACTACAGATATTTAATGAAACCCCTTGGTCCATTGTGGCTCTTAACTACAGATATTTAATGAAACCCCTTGGTCCATTGTGGCTCTTAACTACAGATATTTAATGAAACCCCTTGGTCCATTGTGGCTCTTAACTACAGATATTTAATGAAACCCCTTGGTCCATTGTGGCTCTTAACTACAGATATTTAATGAAACCCCTTGGTCCATTGTGGCTCTTAACTACAGATATTTAATGAAACCCCTTGGTCCATTGTGGCTCTTAACTACAGATATTTAATGAAACCCCTTGGTCCATTGTGGCTCTTAACTACAGATATTTAATGAAACCCCTTGGTCCATTGTGGCTCTTAACTACACATATTTAATGAAACCCCTTGGTCCATTGTGGCTCTTAACTACACATATTTAATGAAACCCCTTGGTCCATTGTGGCTCTTAACTACAGATATTTAATGAAACCCCTTGGTCCATTGTGGCTCTTAACTACAGATATTTAATGAAACCCTTGGTCCATTGTGGCTCTTAACTACAGATATTTAATGAAACCCCTTGGTCCATTGTGGCTCTTAACTACAGATATTTAATGAAACCCCTTGGTCCATTGTGGCTCTTAACTACACATATTTAATGAAACCCCTTGGTCCATTGTGGCTCTTAACTACAGATATTTAATGAAACCCCTTGGTCCATTGTGGCTCTTAACTACAGATATTTAATGAAACCCCTTGGTCCATTGTGGCTCTTAACTACAGATATTTAATGAAACCCTTGGTCCATTGTGGCTCTTAACTACAGATATTTAATGAAACCCCTTGGTCCATTGTGGCTCTTAACTACAGATATTTAATGAAACCCCTTGGTCCATTGTGGCTCTTAACTACACATATTTAATGAAACCCCTTGGTCCATTGTGGCTCTTAACTACAGATATTTAATGAAACCCCTTGGTCCATTGTGGCTCTTAACTACAGATATTTAATGAAACCCCTTGGTCCATTGTGGCTCTTAACTACAGATATTTAATGAAACCCTTGGTCCATTGTGGCTCTTAACTACAGATATTTAATGAAACCCTTGGTCCATTGTGGCTCTTAACTACAGATATTTAATGAAACCCTTGGTCCATTGTGGCTCTTAACTACACATATTTAATGAAATCCCTTGGTCCATTGTGGCTCTTAACTACACATATTTAATGAAACCCCTTGGTCCATTGTGGCTCTTAACTACACATATTTAATGAAACCCCTTGGTCCATTGTGGCTCTTAACTACACATATTTAATGAAATCCCTTGTCCATTGTGGCTCTTAACTACAGATATTTAATGAAACCCTTGGTCCATTGTGGCTCTTAACTACACATATTTAATGAAACCCTTGGTCCATTGTGGCTCTTAACTACACATATTTAATGAAACCCCTTGGTCCATTGTGGCTCTTAACTACACATATTTAATGAAACCCCTTGGTCCATTGTGGCTCTTAACTACAGATATTTAATGAAACCCTTGGTCCATTGTGGCTCTTAACTACACATATTTAATGAAACCCTTGGTCCATTGTGGCTCTTAACTACACATATTTAATGAAACCCCTTGGTCCATTGTGGCTCTTAACTACACATATTTAATGAAACCCCTTGGTCCATTGTGGTTCTTAACTACACATATTTAATGAAACCCTTGGTCCATTGTGGCTCTTAACTACAGATATTTAATGAAACCCTTGGTCCATTGTGGCTCTTAACTACAGATATTTAATGAAACCCCTTGGTCCATTGTGGCTCTTAACTACAGATATTTAATGAAACCCCTTGTTCCATTGTGGCTCTTAACTACAGATATTTAATGAAACCCCTTGGTCCATTGTGGCTCTTAACTACACATATTTAATGAAACCCTTGGTCCATTGTGGCTCTTAACTACAGATATTTAATGAAACCCTTGGTCCATTGTGGCTCTTAACTACACAGATATTTAATGAAACCCCTTGGTCCATTGTGGCTCTTAACTACAGATATTTAATGAAACCCTTGGTCCATTGTGGCTCTTAACTACACATATTTAATGAAACCCCTTGGTCCATTGTGGCTCTTAACTACAGATATATTAATGAAACCCCTTTGTCCGTTGTGGCTCTTAACTACTAATATTTAATGAAACCCCTTTGTCCATTGTGGCTCTTAACTACACATATTTAATGAAACCCCTTGGTCCATTGTGGCTCTTAACTACAGATATATTAATGAAACCCCTTGGTCCATTGTGGCTCTTAACTACAGATATTTAATGAAACCCCTTGGTCCATTGTGGCTCTTAACTTCAGATATTTAATGAAACCCCTTGGTCCATTGTGGCTCTTAACTACAGATATTTAATGAAACCCCTTGGTCCATTGTGGCTCTTAGCTACACATATTTAATGAAACCCCTTTGTCCATTGTGGCTCTTAACTACAGATATTTAATGAAACCCCTTGGTCCATTGTGGCTCTTAGCTACACATATTTAATGAAACCCCTTTGTCTATTGTGGCTCTTAACTACAGATATTTAATGAAACCCCTTGGTCCATTGTGGCTCTTAACTACACATATTTAATGAAACCCCTTGGTCCATTGTGGCTCTCAGCTACACATATTTAATGAAACTTTTTGGTCCATTGTGGCTTTTAACTACAGATATTTAATGAAACCCCTTGGTCCATTGTGGCTCTTAACTACAGATATTTAATGAAACCCTTTGGTACATTGTGGCTCTTAACTATAGATATTTAATGAAACCCCTTGGTCCATTGTGGTTCTCCTGTTCATTTCTTATCTCTCTCTTACCCCTAAAGTTCTCACCAAGACTTCTGTTTAGAGTCCCAGTTTTCTTGAATCTACCACAGTCTGATGGCTCTTTAATACATTTAAGTCATGAAGTAACAACATATATTCCAATCTTGTCACCAATTTGTTGTCACTGATACCAGGTTTAACTGTTGATAGCCATACAAGAGTGAAGTAAGAATATTTGCTGAGTTGTTGTCACTTCAGAAGTGGTTTCAATAATTCTGAGTTAAACAGTACAGACATTTTTGGTTTTAATCTAAAATTACATGCTTTTGAATTTACAGGAAAATGGTATTGAACAGTCTAATATGTCAGGATTATTTTAGTAATTATAGAACAAATAAATCCAAAGAAATATTATTTTAAATGAATTTCTAAGACAGTAAACAAGTATTTGAAAATAATAGTTGGTGGGTCTTGTTGTATTAGTATATGTTTTATAATACGTTGTACCTTTACTGTGTCCTATATACTTACATTACCATCGTTACTAATGTAGAATTTTCAGTGAAGATTTTTTATTAAAATTTCATTTAAATCCAACAATTTATGTCAAAAAATATTCTTAGGAAGAACTTTGACCTATTCTGTAAATAATTCTTCTAATTGCACAGTGAGGGGAATTTCAAGATTTAACCAGAACATTCTTAGTGTTGGTAATAGTGTTTTCAAGTTTTAACCAGAACATTCTTAGTGTTGGTAATAGTGTTTTCAAGTTTTAACCAGAACATTCTTAGTGTTGGTAATAGTGTTTTCAAGTTTCAACCAGAACATTCTTAGTGTTGGTAATAGTGTTTTCAAGTTTTAACCAGAACATTCTTAGTGTTGGTAATAGTGTTTTCAAGTTTTAACCAGAACATTCTTAGTGTTGGTAATAGTGTTTTCAAGTTTTAACCAGAACATTCTTAGTGTTGGTAATAGTGTTTTCAAGTTTTAACCAGAACATTCTTAGTGTTGGTAATAGTGTATAAACGTTAGATTAGGAGCAGAGCTGATACTGTTACAAATTGTTTGTTTTCTTCATAAGTATTGAAATGTGTTTAACACAGTGGTGAAACTTATTTAAGATTGTGTGCATTTATAAACAGTTTTAAAGATTTCTGTCGACTATGCTTACATCTTAAAGGAATGTTTTACTTTGAATTAAAGACTTTTCTATATAAACTGCCTTAAGACAGAACAGAAGAGATAAGTAAATAGTTTCAACAGAAATTTTATAAGCTTTACTGAATGTTGCATTTGGAATAAAAATTTCTAACCGAAAATATCAGAATGGATCTTTATTTTATATTTATTTATTTACCTTTGAACAATCCAAGTAGAATCATTACAATTTCTTGCAATGTTTGCATAGATATAAACCGATGGATAAAGTTTAAGGAAACGTGTTTAAATATACTGAATGATTAGTGTTATGTAAATTTATAACTGTGTGTTATACAATGTTCATATAAACCGATGGATAAAGTTTAAGGAAACGTATGTAAATATACTGAATGATTAGTGTTATGTAAATTTATAACTGTGTGTTATACAACGTTCATATAAACCGATGGATAAAGTTTAAGGAAACGTGTTTAAATATACTGAATGATTAGTGTTGTATAAATTTATAACTGTGTGTTATACAACGTTCATATAAACCGATGGATAAAGTTTAAGGAAACGTGTTTAAATATACTGAATGATTAGTGTTGTATAAATTTATAACTGTGTGTTATACAACGTTCATATAAACCGATGGATAAAGTTTAAGGAAACGTGTTTAAATATACTGAATGATTAGTGTTGTATAAATTTATAACTGTGTGTTATACAACATTCATCTTTGAGTTTCATAAAAATCTTGTACTTCATGTTTAGTTTCATGTTTGTTTGTACTTTTAAATGTTTGCATGTATAAAAATCATATACTTGAAAACTAGAAATTCATAAAACTTTTTCATGTTTAAACAAACATGCAGCAAAGGGTGGGGAAAGTGATGTGTAAGTAGCATTTTTATATTTGGCATCTCATTAGGTTAATTTCATATCTACTTATGATAGCTAGTGTAATTTGTATTTTCTCAGTGCGAGTAGGTAAAACAAATACCTATTACATATCTTACGTTTGTTTGTTACAGCATTTTGATTCGTTTTAGTTTCTTTCTTCTTCTGATTATGGACGCTGAAAAACGTTTCCGAGGTGCCAGTTTATTATTAGTCCGTTATAAGTATATTAGTTGTATATCAAAGATAGTTTGAAATTATGTGAATGACAAAATTTCTTATAAATCCCTTTTGCTGCTTGTTTGTGTTATTGGTCAACATTGTGTGTGTGTCCTAAGTTGTTCAAAATCATTCGTGTTTAGTTTGGTGTTGTTGTAAGTGTTTCTTTAACCTCCTTATTTTATATTCTTTCAAACACAGCAGGTATAAGGCTAGTTTTTAGTTTTATCATTTTACAAGAGTTTCATAAAAAATATCTTGGAGTGATAAACATTCTTTCTCTTTTTGTTCCTGATAGCCAACAATCCGAAGAAATGTCGAGCAAGGTTTGGTCTGGACCAACAGAACCACTGGTGCAAACCTTGTAGGTGAGTGTGAAAGTCCACTTTCAGGTCAGTGAGTAGTCCTTCCTGCTTACGAGAACTTCTGGTGCAAACCTTGTAGGTGAGTGTGAAAGTCTACTTTCAGGTCAGTAAGTAGTCCTTCCTGCTTACTAGAACTTCTGGTGCAAACCTTGTAGGTGAGTGTGAAAGTCTACTTTCAGGTCAGTAAGTAGTTCTTCCTGCTTACTAGAACTTCTGGTGCAAACCTTGAAGGTGAGTGTGAAAGTCTACTTTCAGGTCAGTAAGTAGTTCTTCCTGCTTACTTCTGGTGCAAATCTTGTAGGTGAGTGTGAAAGTCCACTTTCAGGTCAGTAAGTAGTCCTTCCTGCTTACTTCTGGTGCAAACCTTGTAGGTGAGTGTGAAAGTCTACTTTAAGGTCAGTAAGTAGTCCTTCCTGCTTACTAGAACTTCTGGTACAAACCTTGTAGGTGAGTGTGAAAGTACACTTTCAGGTCAGTAAGTAGTTCTTCCTGCTTACTTCTGGTGCAAACCTTGTAGGTGAGTGTGAAAGTCCACTTTCAGGTCAGTAAGTAGTCCTTCCTGCTTACTTCTGGTGCAAACCTTGTAGGTGAGTGTGAAAGTCTACTTTAAGGTCAGTAAGTAGTCCTTCCTGCTTACCAGAACTTCTGGTACAAACCTTGTAGGTGAGTGTGAAAGTCTACTTTCAGGTCAGTAAGTAGTTCTTCCTGCTTACTTCTGGTGCAAACCTTGTAGGTGAGTGTGAAAGTCCACTTTCAGGTCAGTAAGTAGTCCTTCCTGCTTACTTCTGGTGCAAACCTTGTAGGTGAGTGTGAAAGTCTACTTTAAGGTCAGTAAGTAGTCCTTCCTGCTTACTAGAACTTCTGGTACAAACCTTGTAGGTGAGTGTGAAAGTACACTTTCAGGTCAGTAAGTAGTTCTTCCTGCTTACTTCTGGTGCAAACCTTGTAGGTGAGTGTGAAAGTCTACTTTCAGGTCAGTAAGTAGTTCTTCCTGCTTACTTCTGGTGCAAACCTTGTAGGTGAGTGTGAAAGTCCACTTTCAGGTCAGTAAGTAGTCCTTCCTGCTTACTTCTGGTGCAAACCTTGTAGGTGAGTGTGAAAGTCTACTTTAAGGTCAGTAAGTAGTCCTTCCTGCTTACTTCTGGTGCAAACCTTGTAGGTGAGTGTGAAAGTCCACTTTCAGGTCAGTAAGTAGTCCTTCCTGCTTACTTCTGGTGCAAACCTTGTAGGTGAGTGTGAAAGTCTACTTTAAGGTCAGTAAGTAGTCCTTCCTGCTTACTAGAACTTCTGGTACAAACCTTGTAGGTGAGTGTGAAAGTACACTTTTCAGGTCAGTAAGTAGTCCTTCCTGCTTACTTCTGGTGCAAACCTTGTAGGTGAGTGTGAAAGTCTACTTTCAGGTCAGTAAGTAGTCCTTCCTGCTTACTAGAACTTCTGGTACAAACCTTGTAGGTGAGTGTGAAAGTCTACTTTCAGGTCAGTAAGTAGTTCTTCCTGCTTACTTCTGGTGCAAACCTTGAAGGTGAGTCATGAAAGTCCACTTTCAGGTCAGTAAGTAGTTCTTCCTGCTTACTCTGGTGCAAACCTTGTAGGTGAGTGTGAAAGTCTACTTTCAGGTCAGTAAGTAGTCCTTCCTGCTTACTAGAACTTCTGGTGCAAACCTTGTAGGTGAGTGTGAAAGTCTACTTTCAGGTCAGTAAGTAGTCCTTCCTGCTTACTAGAACTTCTGGTGCAAACCTTGAAGGTGAGTGTGAAAGTCTACTTTCAGGTCAGTAAGTAGTCCTTCCTGCTTACTAGAACTTCTGGTGCAAACCTTGTAGGTGAGTGTGAAAGTCTACTTTCAGGTCAGTAAGTAGTCCTTCCTGCTTACTAGAACTTCTGGTGCAAACCTTGAAGGTGAGTGTGAAAGTCTACTTTCAGGTCAGTAAGTAGTTCTTCCTGCTTACTAGAACTTCTGGTGCAAACCTTGAAGGTGAGTGAAAGTCTACTTTCAGGTCAGTAAGTAGTTCTTCCTGCTTACTTCTGGTGCAAACCTTGTAGGTGAGTGTGAAAGTCCACTTTCAGGTCAGTAAGTAGTCCTTCCTGCTTACTTCTGGTGCAAACCTTGTAGGTGAGTGTGACAAGTTTATTTGGTTTATATTATCACCCTTGTTTTACATGAACATTTCCTATTGTTTATGTTATCACCATTGTTTAACATGAACATTTCCTACTGTTTATGTTAACACCCTTGTTTTATATGAACATTTCCTGTTGTTTATGTTATCACCATTGTTTAACATGAACATTTCCTGTTGTTTATGTTATCACCATTGTTTTACATGAACATTTCCTGTTTATGTTATCACCATTGTTTAACATTAACATTTCCTGTTGTTTATGTTATCACCATTGTTTTACATGAACATTTCCTGTTTATGTTATCACCCTTGTTTTACATGAACATTTCCTATTGTTTATGTTATCACCATTGTTTAACATGAACATTTCCTACTGTTTATGTTAACACCCTTGTTTTATATGAACATTTCCTGTTGTTTATGTTATCACCATTGTTTAACATGAACATTTCCTGTTGTTTATGTTATCACCATTGTTTTACATGAACATTTCCTGTTTATGTTATCACCATTGTTTAACATGAACATTTCCTGTTGTTTATGTTATCACCATTGTTTAACATGAACATTTCCTGTTGTTTATGTTATCACCCTTGTTTTACATGAACATTTCTTACTGTTTATGTTAACACCCTTGTTTTATATGAACATTTCCTGTTGTTTATGTTATCACCATTGTTTAACATGAACATTTCCTGTTGTTTATGTTATCACCATTGTTTAACATGAACATTTCCTGTTTATGTTATCACCACTGTTTAACATGTACATTTCTTACTGTTTATGTTATCACCCTTGTTTAACATGAACATTTCCTGTTGTTTATGTTATCACCATTGTTTTACATGAACATTTCCTGTTTATGTTATCACCATTGTTTTACATGAACATTTCCTACTGTTTATGTTATCACCATTGTTTAACATGAACATTTCCTACTGTTTATGTTATCACCATTGTTTAACATGAACATTTCCTACTGTTTATGTTATCACCATTGTTTAACATGAACATTTCCTACTGTTTATGTTATCACCATTGTTTAACATGAACATTTCCTACTGTTTATGTTATCACCATTGTTTAACATGAACATTTCCTACTGTTTATGTTATCACCATTGTTTAACATGAACATTTCCTACTGTTTATGTTATCACCATTGTTTAACATGAACATTTCCTACTGTTTATGTTATCACCATTGTTTAACATGAACATTTCCTACTGTTTATGTTATCACCATTGTTTAACATGAACATTTCATACTGTTTATGTTATCACCATTGTTTAACATGAACATTTCCTGTTGTTTATGTTATCACCATTGTTTAACATGAACATTTCCTGTTGTTTATGTTATCACCATTGTTTTACATGAACATTTCCTGTTGTTTATGTTATCATCTTTACTGTGTGGTAAGAAGTATTTGTAAGTACATCTGTATTGACTCTTGTACATTGCAGGAGAAAGAAGAAATGCATCAGGTACTTGGATGGAGCAGACTTTGAGGAAAGTGAAGAGAATCTGGGAAGTGTGAGCAGCATGGAAGCTCCTACCCCTGATCCAAAATGTACAATTGAAAGTGACCAAGATGGTATTAACACCTCTTCTGGACTCAGTTCTTCAGTCTCTGGAGATATCAGTGTTAAATCTGAGCTCAGTAAAAATAGTTTGGTGATGAGCACGTCAAATATGACACAATTACGTTCGACAAGTAGCCCACGGAGTAGTCATCACCCCCTGAGTGTTCAGCACTTGACAGCGCCTTACTACAAGAAAACGTATTTATCTCAAGAGGATTGCATCTTAAGCCATCCTAGTGTTCCCGTTCCCCCACTTCCAACTCCATCTTCCACGGACTCCACAGCCCCAGTGACATCCACTACCACACCTCCTATGCTGGTTGTAAAGTGATGTGGATTTTCTGAGAAGTTACAATGCATAACAGAAACATTTTAATATTGTTTTGTAGATGTCTGGCTTGTTCAAAGGTTTATCACGCGAGTCTGCTAATGATATAAATACAGTCGTCTCTCATCTGGATACTTTAGTTTTGAGCAGGAAACTAAGCAATACACCAACTGCAGTGTCCCTCAAATATTAGGTGTAGTTACTCATAAAGTCATTAAATGTAACAGTTTCAAATGATTTGTACATTTGTCAGGTAACCGTTCAGGTTTGACACTCAAATTATGCTTTCTCTTCACAATTGTTCGTATATCCTTATACCTGGTAAACCTCACTTGTATAGAAATAACTCAACTTTTTATTAGTCATACCTAATAACTAATGAACAACTTCTCTGTCAACTTGAATAGTATTTTTCAATGTATAATGGTTTGTTCCATTTTTGTTTAATAAGCTTTGTGTTAACAGTGACTTACATTAACAACAATCTGCCATAACAACTATAACTTTTTATAAAATTGGTAGCCAATCTGATTTTGAAGAAACCATTAAAACAGTTGATGAGACGATAATGTCTTTATCAGAGACTTGTACTTTAAACTACACAAACATAGAATACGATAATGTCTTTATCAGAGACTTGTACTTTAAACTACACAAACATAGAATACGATAATGTCTTTATCAGAGACTTGTACTTTAAACTACACAAACATAGAATACGATAATGTCTTTATCAGAGACTTGTACTTTAAACTACCAAACATAGAATACGATAATGTCTTTATCAGAGACTTGTACTTTAATCTACACAAACATAGAATACGATAATGTCTTTATCAGAGACTTGTACTTTAAACTACACAAACATAGAATACGATAATGTCTTTATCAGAGACTTGTACTTTAAACTATCAAACATAGAATACGATAATGTCTTTATCAGAGACTTGTAATTTAATCTACACAAACATAGAATACGATAATGTCTTTATCAGAGACTTGTACTTTAAACTACCAAACATAGAATACGATAATGTCTTTATCAGAGATTTGTACTTTAAACTACCAAACATAGAATACGATAATGTCTTTATCAGAGACTTGTACTTTGAACTACCAAACATAGAATACGATAATGTCTTTATCAGAGACTTGTACTTTAATCTACACAAACATAGAATACGATAATGTCTTTATCAGAGACTTGTACTTTAAACTACACAAACATAGAATACGATAATGTCTTTATCAGAGACTTGTACTTTAAACTACACAAACATAGAATACGATAATGTCTTTATCAGAGACTTGTACTTTAAACTACGAAACATAGAATACGATAATGTCTTTATCAGAGACTTGTACTTTAAACTACACAAACATAGAATACGATAATGTCTTTATCAGAGACTTGTACTTTAAACTACACAAACATAGAATACGATAATGTCTTTATCAGAGACTTGTACTTTAAACTACCAAACATAGAATACGATAATGTCTTTATCAGAGACTTGTACTTTAAACTACCAAACATAGAATACGATAATGTCTTTATCAGAGACTTGTACTTTAATCTACACAAACATAGAATACGATAATGTCTTTATCAGAGACTTGTACTTTAAACTACACAAACATAGAATACGATAATGTCTTTATCAGAGACTTGTACTTTAAACTACACAAACATAGAATACGATAATGTCTTTATCAGAGACTTGTACTTTAAACTACACAAACATAGAATACGATAATGTCTTTATCAGAGACTTGTACTTTAAACTACACAAACATAGAATACGATAATGTCTTTATCAGAGACTTGTACTTTAAACTACCAAACATAGAATACGATAATGTCTTTATCAGAGACTTGTACTTTAAACTACACAAACATAGAATACGATAATGTCTTTATCAGAGACTTGTACTTTAAACTACACAAACATAGAATACGATAATGTCTTTATCAGAGACTTGTACTTTAAACTACACAAACATAGAATACGATAATGTCTTTATCAGAGACTTGTACTTTAAACTACACAAACATAGAATACGATAATGTCTTTATCAGAGACTTGTACTTTAAACTATCAAACATAGAATACGATAATGTCTTTATCAGAGACTTGTAATTTAAACTACCAAACATAGAATACGATAATGTCTTTATCAGAGACTTGTACTTTAAACTACCAAACATAGAATACGATAATGTCTTTATCAGAGATTTGTACTTTAAACTACACAAACATAGAATACGATAATGTCTTTATCAGAGACTTGTACTTTAAACTTCACAAACATAGAATACGATAAAGTCTTTATGTACTTTAAGCTACACAAACATAAAATATGGTTTATGTGGAACTACTTTTAAAGTTTTATTTTTGTAGCATTTAAGTTTCAGTGTGGGTTTAAAGTGTATAACGGAAGCGTTTGAAGTGAGTTTTGTTACAGCATTATTTTATTCTAGTTTGGGGACTACATTAATTTGAACACAAAAACAGAAATAGTAAGTGAGTGAATTTATACTATATTAAATTAGTGAACGTTTGTTAAGGTGTTAGGCCTTTCTCTGTATGTAAATATGATTTTTATCTAATGTTAATTATCGTTTCATGTTTAGTTTTTATAAAAGTTTAACGGTTTTGTTCTCTCAATGAATATGTAATATGTGAAAAAAATACAATTATAGATACGAGTATAAAAAACTGAAGAGTGCAATATATATAAATAACATGAAACACCACGACTACAATACTGGGCTTCTTACTTTATTTGTAAAAAATTATAATGTCTGTGTAAATGCACTCGGTTTTCTATTTATATTGAGTGTTTAGAGGAAAAGATTCATAACTAATAAAAAAGTTTAACTTATAGCTTTTATATTTTTTAATCCAGGGCCAAATTTATTTTCTTTTTATCAGGTTAAAAAAACGTTCTCCAATACGTTCACTTTGTTTTTGAATTTACGTAATCTGCCAATAGATGGCAATACCATAGTGCTTGAAATTGGTTTCTCCTATAAAATGGTTTATAAAGGAATAAACCACTTTATCAACAAGTTTATGTCTTAATAATACGGACTAATGATTTTACAGAGTTTCAGATAACTTACTTTGTTGTTCAGTGAAGATGTACCTCACGAGCATTCTGTCTGATTAGTAATAGTTATATATTCGAATTTTATTATTTTTCCAATTAACTACACCAATTTTAAGCCTTTCTTAGATTTTAATAGTGCTTAAACGTGAAGTTTCCAAACTTATAAAAATCGGATTAGTTAATGTTATAACTTTTATATTCAGATACACTTATCTGCGTTGAATGATGAAAGTTTGACTTTTTTATTTTTTAATTTGATTACAGCGGCATCTGGCGCAGTCTGTTATTCATATTCTTTGTATAATGCCTGTCTTTAGTAAATGTCTCAAACACCATTTTCATTAAAAAATGTTCATATGAATTTTATTTAGTTGTTATAAAACCCTGTAGAGGATGTGGTTATCAACCAATGAAGTGACGTCCCGTAAAGGTGTGTGACCTTTCTTTGTGTGAAGGTTGGTTAGGGGTGTTGTCAGGTTTCGGTGGAAGAAAACAGAGCCATCTTTAGAGACACCCCAATAATTTTGCTTCAGAAATTTTCGTATAAACGTGTAATTTTGTAAATATCTTGATGTAATAATATATGTTTATTTGGACACTTAGTAAGTTGCAAATTGTTTTGTAGAATAAAAGCAAGTCGTTTGTAAATTCTGTACTGTATCCAAGAGAGAATTTAACTTTAGGAGATGATCCATGAACCGATTTTCGATATTAAATGATCGATTGGCCAGAAATATGAAACGTTTTCTATTTAAACTTTACTGTGTAGAATGTTACACTAATGGGAAGAGTCCAGATAGCCCTTTGTGTAGCTTCACTACAAACAAACGTTCAAAACCTTTTCTTCTGTTTGCGAGCCTTCGGTCCTCTCGCTGGAGGCTTAATCAGGCAACAGTGTACATTGTTGTCCAGTGAAGGCTCCAGTTAGAGGTCTGAATGTCCGTGTACAGTTCTACGTACTTGTATTACATAACAATACCTGACCGTGTTTTATAATTATTCAGATTATTTTGAATAAGGTGTTTACATGTGTGTTCCTGCTTCATGTTGACAAGGTGGAATCCAGTTGTAATACAGTTCAGAGGATAATTTCAAATAAAACGTGTACCTGTGATGTTTGAGAACAGTGATATTTTTACCATTTTAATAATGTTGTTTATTCCTTACAACGCTTTAACTAAACCTTTCGTATACAACGTTCAGGCTATACTTACCATCGACCCAATAAAAAGACGGGTGGACGAAGGTGTTGTGTTTGGGTCCGAATGTGTGTCTCGAAAAATGATACACCGATTTGTATTATTTTTTTTACACGAGACAGAATGTTTCCAAACCTGGAACAGATTGTAGAACACATATCCATAATAGAGGATAGGTTCTCATTTTGTTAATAACTGTGTAATAAGTGATGCGATCAGCATCACATTTCAGTCACTCATTGAGACCAAAACTCCGAACATTTGCGGCAAGGTGAGGGTATGTAATCTCTTTCATTGTCTTTGTTGTATTAATGAAAATAATTCAAAGGGCATAACAGGCTTTCTGGTTGAGGCACTCGACTCGCAATCTGAGCGTCGCGGCCTCGAAACCTGTCATCGAAACGCGCCCTTCCAGTCGTGGGAGCGATATAATGTCATAGCTAATCCCACTCTTCGTTTGTAAAAGAATAGTAAACATATTTGGCGGTGGGTGGTGTTTTTTAGCTGCCTTCTTTCTGATTTATCACTTCTAAATTAAGGATGGTTAGCGCAAATAGCTCTCTTGTAGTTTTGCGCGAAATTCAAAACAAAGAAGCTTTATAAGCGTTTCCCGACGTAAAATGTAATTATTTTTTAACTTTCACAAATTTTTATTAAACTGTTTTAAAATATTTCCCCCCAGTCTCAGTAATAATATTGTCACTGGCAGTTCCTTAATCTGAACTAATAGGCCAGAGGGAAAACAGCGCACGGCACCTACTTCGAATAATGTGAATTTTACTATTACTCTTATAACGCACCGACGGTTCCAAAGAGCAACTCGCAGTTGTTTTCTTATTTGTAGCCATAGGATTCTAAACATCCAACTTAGCACATTAAGACGTACTGTTCTCATTTAATTAATAAAACTGAGTTTTAAAAAAGGTGGTTATGACAAAATGACGCCCGTCAAGCTGGTTCCTACATACAATTTGTCTAAAAATATCTTAAAATAAGTAGATCCAACAACTCCTATCACTCAATACTAGGATGTCAACTGATCATGGAGTAGTCACTCAATACTAGGATGTCAACTGATCATGGGGTAGTCACTCAATACTAGGATGTCAACTGATCATGGGGTTATCACTCAATACTAGGATGTCAACTGATCACGGGGTTGTCACTCAATACTAGGATGTCAACTGAACAAGGGGTAGTCACTCAATACTAGGATGTCAACTGAACAAGGGGTTATCACTCAATACTAGGATGTCAACTGATCATGGGGTTGTCACTCAATACTAGGATGTCAACTGATCATGGGGTTGTCACTCAATACTAGGATGTCAACTGATCATGGGGTTGTCACTCAATACTAGAATGTCCACTGATCATGGGGTTGTCACTCAATACTATGATGAGTTGTCAATTGACCATGGGGTTGTCACTCAATACTAGGATGTCAACTGATCATGGGGTTGTCACTCAATACTAGAATGTCCACTGATCATGGGGTTGTCACTCAATACTATGATGAGTTGTCAATTGACCATGGGGTTATCACTCAATAATTTTGAATTTGTTACAATATATTTTGTACTTTTTATCATTGTTTATATTACCTGCTTCTTGGGTAATTTTTACCACTAGTTCGTAATATAAAATTAAAGTAACATAGTGTCTTAACACTGTGCTTGTGTTTTTAAGTTCATAGATAGAGATAGATAAGTTAAAGAGTTGGTGGTGTCTGTTGATGTCTAGCTGCCTTCCCTCTAGATAGCCTTCGTGTAGCTTTGTGCGAAGTTCCAAACAAATCAAAGTGTAAGAACGTTTTGTTAAAATAGTTTGAAGTTCTAATGTCTCAAAAACTTTTACACACAGCTACCAGACATTAAGTAAAAATATCGAATTAATTATCATGAGCTCTTTTAAAAAGAAAGTCGCCCCCGTGTCACAGCGGTGAGTATACGGGCTTACATCGCTAGAAACCGGGTTTCAATACCAGCGGTGGAAAGAGCACAGATAGACCTTAGCATAGCTAATAAACAACAACTTGAAAAAGGTTACTTATTTTGTTTAAATTCTACATTAATAAAAAAAATATAATATAGGGGAAAACGTTACTTTATACTTTTTACATTTAAAAATAACAGGTGGCGCTATTTACGCTCTAATTATTATTCAGTCATCCATGTCTCCCCCATTTCATTTGTCACTCTGAACGGTTATATCTTAGGTTATAATGATAAGTTTGAGAAGTAGTTAAGTGTTTTTTTATAACTAGCATAGCCTCGTAGTTAGGGGCGCTCGACTCGCACTCTGTGGGTGTGTGGTTCGAACCCTCGTTACACAAAACATGCTTCCCTTTCAGCATTGGGGTCGTTATAATGTGACGTTTGTGAAAGAGTTGGTGGTGTCTGTTGATGTCTAGCTGCCTTCCCTCTAGATAGCCTTCGTGTAGCTTTGTGCGAAGTTCCAAACAAATCAAAGTGTAAGAACGTTTTGTTAAAATAGTTTGACGGATGGGAAACTAACCTGGGATGGAGAATATTTCTCACCACTCTTTGATCCAAAAGTTTATTTACAACTTCTAGTTATCAGCATTTATCCTTCTAACCCTGGGTTACAGATAGATGGACAGATAAATATGAAACCTAAGCTATATGCAAAAAAAGTAGGACATACCTGAAAAGTTGAAGGGAGTTAACTGAATTGTTTGTGACAGAAACTAACTAAAGCACGCGAACATAAGAAATGTCTACCTTGAGGCGTGCCTAACATAGGCGAGATAAGCTTCTCATATGCTTATGTGTTTGCTTTGGAATTTTCTTAATGCAAAACTAGTCCCCAGGGTCGAATGGAACAGTATTATAAACTGAAATAACGCGTGTGTGTGTTTTACATATATCTATGGATAATGAAATATATATGTTCTAAGGTGGCAGTATTTGTTTTATCTGGAACACGGGGGTCATGTTGTTGTGTAAGAAGCCCCCTTCCGCCCGATGGTTAATTGTGTAATATTGAAGCTGTAAGATATTAGACTTGGAAATGTTTAGATTCAAGACCTTAAGTGGCGCAGCGGCATGTATGTGGACTCACCGCTATAAACTGAGTTTCGATACCTGTAGTGGGCAGAGCACAGCTAGTCCATTCTGTGGCTTTGTGCTTAATTCAAAACAAACTTTAAGAATCCCAGAAGAAAATGAAAACAACACAATAAATATCACGGACTGCTCAGAAAGAAATCCCTAGAGTTTTAAAGTGTGTAAACATGACGCTAGGGTTCTTGAACTGGAACTCCCTTAAATCAAAATCCACCAGTAGTTAGTTATGACGAAGTTTTACGACAGTAATTAATGGTTGTAAGAAATAATAAAAGGTAAGACATCACGACTGTAAATGTTTGTCTCTAAAGGAGCTTGGAAATATTTGTTTGTTTGTTTGTTTGTTTGTTTGTTTGTTTGTTTGTTTGCTAAGGGCTCTCGTTCTGTGTCCACCGCAGACATTGGTTAAAGAACTAAACCTTAAACGTAACTTTCGAGTAAGTTGAAGAGTGCATCTGGTTCTTCAGGTTGGTCAGGGCTAAGTTTACTGGTTTACAGCGCGATAATTTGGAGTTTGTTCCATTCTACTGGATAGAATGTAGATAGTCTATTGTGTAGGTTTTCGTTAAAACGACGAAACAAACAAATGATGTAAGGCAAGATAAACGAATAGCTGTAAGTAGATGTCACATAAATAATTCTAATTTTTAAAAGTAGTTACATTTTCCGGAAGGTCAGTGGTATGTCTTCGTATTTGTGATTCTAAAGTCCAAGGATCAATCCTCTGCAACAGAAAGATGGATCGTAGAAAGTTCATTTTGTGGGAAAACAAATAAAACCATTACAGTTAACCCCTATCGCGTGTTACTGGTAAACGTCTGGACTTGTAATCCTTAAATGTAAGTATAACCAGTACAGATAGTTCATTGTATAACTTTGCGCCATAATAAACAAAAATTTCCTTAACAATCAGGTGGCTGGCTAAAAAGTTATTTATTGTTCATATATGAAAACACCGCCTAATTATAAAATATATATTACGAATTAATGATTGCTGATACGTAGTGTTCTACATCTCTTGAGTTTCCGAAGTAAACATTCCAAGTTCCATTATAATAAGATTTATACTTAATGTTATACCTGCCAAAAGATGGCGCTATATTCAATAACTAGGGATATCTGGCATATCTGATGTCAGAGATGTTCACCCACTTGTAGAGAAAAATATATATGCAGAAACGGCTCGTTTGGGTTGAGAAACTATTTTTATGTAGAGGAGTGAACAACGTTTCGACCTTCTTCGGTCATCGCCAGGTTCACAAAGAAAGGAAGAGGTAACTGACCGGAAGTTGACCACATGTTTGAAAGGGTTTGTGTAACTGAGTGTCACAACTCAGTGACACTGAGCTCGCCGGGCCTAATCAGAAAAGAGATAAACGTTCATCCTGCTCAGGTCCTTCCTAGTGGTCAGCCGTAAGGGCTTTTCTTCACAATAACTTAGGGTTCGATAAGTGCGGTGCTTACAACACATGTAGCTTTTTGTGTGGCTCAACATGGCCAGGTGGTTAGGACGCTCGACTCGTACTTTGAGGGTCGCGGGTTCGAATCCCCGTCACACCAAACATGCTCGTCCTTTCAGACGTGGAGGCGTTATAATGTGACGGTCAGTCTCACTATCTGATGATAAAAGATGGCGCTGCCTTCCCTGTAGTCTATCACTGCTAAATTAGGGAAGGCAAGCGCAGATAGCTTTTGAATAGCTTTGCGCGAAATTCAAAACGAACCACCTATTTTGATATATAATAAATATTAATTTTTAATACTTTTGTGAACTACTTCAAGATGAATGTAATTTTAGTTTTGTTCTCTAAGTCATTTAATACCTTTACTATTGTTTATTTTAGAGTAAAGCCACATTGAACTATCTGCCATGTCCATCGCAGGGGTACTGAAGTCCGGATTTTAATGTTATAGACCTTTAAATTTACTACTTACCCACGGTAGGACTCAGAAGTTTGGAATTCTAAATACATATTACGTTAGATGTTATAAATGCTAGCAGGACATGGGTCTAAAGCAGAATTGTTTATAACTAACGAATCTTTCTTCTTCTGTTCACAACTGAATCTGATATCTGAAAACAGTGAAACTCAAAATATTGTGCTTTGCAGACAACTGCGTGTTATGCATCTCGCTGTCTGAGCATCAAAATTAACAGGAAATTAGTTTGAAAAACCACCACAACGAACGGTGAGGCGCTTTTTAAAGTTATAATTCATAGAAAGAATTAAATTTTGTTTGTTTATTTTGAATTTCGCGCAAAGCTGCACGGGATATACCTGCGCTACACGTCCCTAATTTACCAGTGAAATATTAGAGGGAAGGCAGCTAGTCATTACCACCCACCGCCAACTCTTGGGTTATTCTTTTACCAACGAATAGTGGGGATTGATCGTTTCATGTAACGCCCCCATGACTTAAAGGACGAATATGTTTGACGTGATGGGGATTCGAACCCGTGACGTTGAGACTACGAGTCGAGTGTTCTAACCACCTGGACATTTAAGTTTTCGTAATTTTTATAAATAGAAATCCACTGTGGTGATTAAATGTCTACTGAAAACGGCCTAGATTAAAACAATCAACGTTTTGTGTATATATATATATTTTTCTACCTAATCAATTTATATTTCGCCAAATATTAAACTTAAATATATTTCAATCTACAACAATGTTTAGGTTAAAAATGAAACCTTTTTTTTTTGTTTTAAACAAGAGTTTATCTGAATTTATTCAGAGAAAATGTTTCATGACGTACGTGGGAAAACTTCGAAGAAACCAAGTTAATTAGTTTATGACACACATATGTAGAACAGTTTATCAAATAACGGAAATTACATAAAATATAGGTTAGTAAATAATAGGTGGAGCTCTGTACTTCAGTTGTAGTATATGTTTTGGTTGAAAAACAAAATATCTTACATTCTTGTTCTAAAATTACAAACCAAAATCAGTTTCAAAGAAAAGTTTAACAACTTTTACCCAGAAGGCCATCAGTCTCAATCCACGTTAGTTTCCACATGTGGAAGAGCCACATTTGGCTGCCAGATTAGACATCATCAGGCAAAATTGTAAACTTATTGAATAGACTGGAAACCAGACTGTTGTTAAACCGAACTGTTGTCACGTGTTATCCGTCATCATGATGAGTCCTAGCAAAACATCTTTTTAGCCACTGAGATGTCACATTTGATGGTTTGACCCAGAAGAAAGCAAAATGCATTTTCAACATGCAGGTAAAGAGGAGATGACCACCTAGTTAACAAATGCCTAAATTATTTGATTGGTTTGTTTGTTGAATGTTGCTTGAACCTACTTAACGGCTATCTACACTAGCTGTCAATGTTTTTGTAATAATAGGGAAAAACAGTTATTTAGAACCACTACCCCAACTCTTGAGTCTTTACCAACAAATAGTGGGGTTAACCACAACATTATAATGCCCTACAGCTGAAAAATCGAGCATTGTTTGATGACGAAATTCCATCATACTTTCGTCACATTGCGAGTCAAGCGATAAACCAACAGGCCATACAAGGTCCCATTTATTTGGAGAGAAAATCTGCACTACATGTAAAGAAAGCTTACAAAATAAAGATTTCTGTTTGTGTAGAATGACACCTACTGATTACACAGATAAAAACAGGGGTGCAGCGCCCAAAAACTGATTTTTAAGTAACGGAATGGAAACTGGTAATGGACACAATGTTAATCAGAGACAAAACGGTAACTAGTACAACAAGGACATCAGGTACGAACTGTACAAAGAAAAACAACAAACTAAACAATGTGAATAACAATGTCTGCCATTTGTGTGAAAAGATGGAAGACCGTCTATAGAAGACTGAGGGACAGCTACTACTACTGGAAGACCGTCTATAGAAGACTGAGGGACAGCTACTACTGATGGAAGACCGTCTATAGAAAACTGAGGGACAGATACTTCTGATGGAAGACCGTCTATAAAAGACTGAGGGACAGCTACTACTACTGGAAGACCGTCTATAGAGACTGAGGGACAGCTACTACTACTGGAAGACCGTCTATAGAAGACTGAGGGACAGCTACTACTACTGGAAGACCGTCTATAGAAGACTGAGGGACAGCTACTACTGATGGAAGACCGTCTATAGAAAACTGAGGGACAGATACTTCTGATGGAAGACCGTCTATAAAAGACTGAGGGACAGCTACTACTACTGGAAGACCGTCTATAAAAGACTGAGGGATAGCTACTACTGATGGAAGACCGTCTATAGAAAACTGAGGGACAGATACTTCTGATGGAAGACCGTCTATAAAGACTGAGGGACAGCTACTACTACTGGAAGACCGTCTATAGAGACTGAGGGACAGCTACTACTACTGGAAGACCGTCTATAGAAGACTGAGGGACAGCTACTACTACTGGAAGACCGTCTATAGAAGACTGAGGGACAGCTACTACTGATGGAAGACCGTCTATAGAAACTGAGGGACAGATACTTCTGATGGAAGACCGTCTATAAAGACTGAGGGACAGCTACTACTACTGGAAGACCGTCTATAAAGACTGAGGGATAGCTACTACTGATGGAAGACCGTCTATAGAAAACTGAGGGACAGCTACTATTGATGGAAGACCGTCTATAGAAGATTGGGGGACAGCTACTACTACTGGAAGACCGTCTATAGAAAACTGAGGGACAGCTACTACTGATGGAAGACCGTCTATAGAAGACTAGGGGACAGCTACTACAGATGGAAAACCGTCTATAGAAGACTGAGGGATAGCTACTACTGATGGAAGACCGTCTATAGAAAACTGAGGGACAGATACTTCTGATGGAAGACCGTCTATAAAAGACTGAGGGACAGCTACTACTACTGGAAGACCGTTTATAAAAGACTGAGGGACAGCTACTACTGATGGAATTGTATCAGGAATTGTTTAATGCTGGTTATTACTGATAATGATAAACACACAGAACCAGGAATTGTTTAATGCTGTTTATTACTAATAATGATAAACGCACAGAAACAGGAATTGTTTAATGGTGGTTATTACTGATAATGATAAACACACAGAACCAGGAATTGTTTAATGGTGGTTATTACTGATAATGATAAACACACAGAAACAGGAATTGTTTAATGGTGGTTATCACTGATAATGATAAACACACAGAACCAGGAATTGTTTAATGCTGGTTATTAATGATAATGATAAACACACAGAACCAGGAATTCTTTAATGCTGGTTATTACTGATAATGATTAACACACACAATCAGGAATTGTTTAATGCTATTTATTACTGATAATGATTAACACACACAATCAGGAATTGTTTAATGCTGGTTATTACTGATAATGATAAACACACAGAACCAGGAATTGTTTAATGCTGGTTATTACTAATAATGATAAACACACAGAACCAGGAATTGTTTAATGCTGGTTATTACTGATAATGATAAACACACAGAACCAGGAATTCTTTAATGCTGGTTATTACTGATAATGATTAACACACACAATCAGGAATTGTTTAATGCTATTTATTACTGATAATGATTAACACACACAATCAGGAATTGTTTAATGCTGGTTATTACTGATAATGATAAACACACAGAACCAGGAATTGTTTAATGCTGGTTATTACTAATAATGATAAACACACAGAACCAGGAATTGTTTAATGGTGGTTATTACTGATAATGATAAACACACAGAACCAGGAATTGTTTAATGGTGGTTATTACTGATAATGATAAACACACAGAACCAGGAATTGTTTAATGCTGGTTATTACTAATAATGATAAACACACAGAACCAGGAATTGTTTAATGGTGGTTATTACTGATAATGATAAACACACAGAACCAGGAATTGTTTAATGGTGGTTATTACTGATAATGATAAACACACAGAACCAGGAATTGTTTAATGCTGGTTATTACTAATAATGATAAACACACAGAACCAGGAATTGTTTAATGCTGGTTATTACTGATAATGATTAACACACACAATCAGGAATTCTTTAATGCTGGTTATTACTGATAATGATAAACACACAGAAACAGGAATTGTTTAATGGTGGTTATTACTGATAATGATAAACACACAGAAACAGGAATTCTTTAAAGCTGGTTATTACTGATAATGATTAACACACAGAACCAGGAATTGTTTAATGCTGGTTATTACTGATAATGATAAACACACAGAAACAGGAATTGTTTAATGCTGTTTATTACTGATAATGATTTACATTTGTATTCTCTATATTCTCTAGTTTAGTCTTTCCTACATTCCCTTATCTTAGGCTTACTTTCATTGGTTTATATTCTCTAGTTTAGTCATTCCTACATTCCCTTATCTTGGGATTACTTTCATTGGTTGAACTCCTGCCCTTTATATTATTTTCTGAATCCCACATTAAACTGGTTGTACCATTTGTTTCTAAACTCTGCGTCTATTTTTCGTATACTGGACCATAAAGTTTTAAAATCATAGGCGGTCTTGTAGTTTCCCTTCCGCTGAAGTTAGGAGGCGGCCTTCACCTCATTAATCTTCCAAAGACTTAACGTATTGGTATTTCATAATTACACAGAGACTAACAAGGTCGTCACCTTTTACCTAACTTCAAAACAATGTAGGGTATGGAAAAACACATTAAAATGATGTACAAAAAGAGTTGATATAAATATAAGAGCCTGACGTGTGTATCCTCGTATATGATGATAATTCATTCAAGATACCACTAAACTATAACTTACTACATACAAAGTTAGATTCCTAGTGCACTAGGTGAACATTCGTACTGTGCCCTTCACGAAGTTTGTTGTTTTCAGTCCAGAAGCTTGAGATAACTAATAAGAACTACTAAAACTTGTCTTGAGATAACTAATAAGAACTACTAAAACTTGTCTTGAGATAACTAATAAGAACTACTGAAGCTTGTCTTGAGATAACTAATAAGAACTATTGAAGCTTGAGATAACTAATAAAAATTACTCAAGCTTGCCATGAGATAACTAATAAGAACTACTGAAGCTTGTCTTGAGATAACTAATAAGAACTACTGAAGCTTGTCTTGAAATAACCAATAAGAACTACTGAAGCTTGTCTTGGGATAACCAATAAGAACTACTGGAAGCTTGAGCTAAGTAATAAGAACTACTGAAGCTTGTCTTGGGATAACTAATAAGAACTACTGGAAGCTTGCCATGGGATAACTAATAAGAACTACTGAAGCTTGTCTTGAGATAACTAATAAGAACTACTGAGCTTGTCTTGGGATAACCAATAAGAACTACTGAAGCTTGTCTTGAGATAACTAATAAGAACTACTGAAGCTTGTCTTGGGATAACTAATAAGAACTACTGAAGCTTGTCTTGGGATAACCAATAAGAACTACTGAAGCTTGTCTTGAAATAACCAATAAGAACTACTGAGCTTGTCTTGAAATAACCAATAAGAACTACTGAAGCTTGTCTTGAGATAACCAATAAGAACTACTGAAGCTTGGCTAAGTAATAAGAACTACTGAAGCTTGTCTTGGGATAACTAATAAGAACTACTGAAGCTTGCCTTGGGATAACCAATAAGAACTACTGAAGCTTGTCTTGGGATAACCAATAGGGAACTACTGAGCTTGTCTTGGGATAACCAACAAGAACTACTGAGCTTGTTTTGGGATAACTAATAAGAACTACTGAGCTTGTCTTGGGATAACCAATAAGAACTACTGAAGCTTGGGCTAAGTAATAAGAACTACTGAAGCTTGTCTTGAGATAACTAATAAGAACTACTGGAAGCTTGCCTTGAGATAACCAATAAGAACTACTGAAGCTTGTCTTGAGATAACCAATAAGAACTACTGAAGCTTGTTTTGAGATAACTAATAAGAACTACTGAAGCTTGTCTTGAGACACCCAATAAGAACTACTGAAGCTTGAGCTAAGTAATAAGAACTACTGAAGCTTGTCTTGAGATAACTATTAAGAACTACTGAAGCTTGCCGTGAGATAACCAATAAGAACTACTGAAGCTTGTCTTGAGATAACCAACAAGAACTACTGAAGCTTGAGATAAGTAATAAGAACTACTGAAGCTTGGGATAAGTAATAAGAACTACTGAAGCTTGTCTTGAGATAACCAATAAGAACTACTGAAGCTTGGATAAGTAATAAGAACTACTGGAAGCTTGGATAAGTAATAAGAACTACTGAAGCTTGAGATAACCAATAAGAACTACTGAAGCTTGAGATAAGTAATAAGAACTACTGAAGCTTGTCTTGAGATAACCAACAAGAACTACTGAAGCTTGTTTTGAGATAACTAATAAGAACTATTGAAGCATGAGATAACTAATAAGAATTACTGAAGCTTGCCATGAGATAACTAATAAGAACTACTGAAGCTTGTCTTGAGATAACCAATAAGAACTACTGAAGCTTGCCATGAGATAACTAATAAGAACTATTGAAGCTTGTCTTGAGATAACTAATAAGAACTACTGGAAGCTTGTCTTGAGATAACCAATAAGAACTACTGAAGCTTGCCTTGAGGATAACTAATAAGAACTATTGAAGCTTGTCTTGAGATAACTAATAAGAACTACTGAAGCTTGCCATGAGATAACTAATAAGAACTAGTGAAGCTTGTCTTGAGATAACTAATAAGAACTACTGAAGCTTGTCTTGAGATAACTAATAAGAACTACTGAAGCTTGCCTTGCGATAACCAATAAGAACTACTGAAGCTTGTCTTGAGATAACCAACAAGAACTACTGAAGCTTGTCTTGAGATAACCAACAAGAACTACTGAAGCTTGTCTTGAGATAACTAATAAGAACTACTGAAGCTTGCCTTGAGGATAACTAATAAGAACTACTGAGCTTGTCTTGGGATAACCAATAAGAACTACTGAAGCTTGCCTTGGGATAACTAATAAGAACTACTAAAGCTTGTCTTGAGATAACCAATAAGAACTACTGAAGCTTGTCTTGAGATAACCAACAAGAACTACTGAAGCTTGTCTTGAGATAACTAATAAGAACTACTGAAGCTTGCCTTGAGATAACTAATAAGAACTACTGAAGCTTGTCTTGAGATAACCAATAAGAACTACTGAAGCTTGTCTTGAGATAACCAACAAGATCTACTGAAGCTTGTCTTGAGATAACTAATAAGAACTACTGAAGCTTGTCTTGAGATAACTAATAAGAACTACTGAAGCTTGTCTTGAGATAACTAATAAGAACTATTGAGCTTGTCTTGAGATAACCAATAAGAACTACTGAAGCTTGTCTTGAGATAACTAATAAGAACTACTGAAGCTTGTCTTGAGATAACTAATAAGAACTACTAAAGCTTGTCTTGAGATAACCAATAAGAACTACTGAAGCTTGTCTTGAGATAACTAATAAGAACTACTAAAGCTTGTCTTGAGATAACCAATAAGAACTACTGAAGCTTGTCTTGAGATAACTAATAAGAACTACTGAAGCTTGTCTTGAGATAACTAATAAGAACTAGTGAAGCTTGTCTTGAGATAACCAATAAGAACTACTGAAGCTTGTCTTGAGATAACCAATAAGAACTACTGAAGCTTGTCTTGAGATAACTAATAAGAACTAGTGAAGCTTGTCTTGAGATAACTAATAAGAACTAGTGAAGCTTGTCTTGAGATAACTAATAAGAACTACTGAAGCTTGTCTTGAGATAACTAATAAGAACTACTGAAGCTTGTCTTGAGATAACTAATAAGAACTACTGAAGCTTGTCTTGAGATAACTAATAAGAACTACTGAAGCTTGTCTTGAGATAACCAACAAGAACTACTGAAGCTTGTCTTGAGATAACCAACAAGAACTACTGAAGCTTGTCTTGAGATAACTAATAAGAACTACTGAAGCTAGTCTTGAGATAACTAATAAGAACTACTGAAGTTTGTCTTGAGATAACCAATAAGAACTACTGAAGCTTGAGATAAGTAATAAGAACTACTGAAGCTTGAGGATAAGTAATAAGAACTACTGAAGCTTGTCTTGAGATAACTTATAAGAACTACTGGAGCTTGAGATAAGTAATAAGAACTACTGAAGCTTGTCTTGAGATAACCAATAAGAACTACTGAAGCTTGAGCTAAGTAATAAGAACTACTGAAGCTTGTCTTGAGATAACTAATAAGAACTACTGAAGCTTGCCGTGAGATAACCAATAAGAACTACTGAAGCTTGTCTTGGGATAACCAATAAGAACTACTGAAGATTGTCTTGACATAACTAATAAGAACTACTGAAGCTTGCCGTGAGATAACCAATAAGAACTACTGAAGATTGTCTTGAGATAACTAATAAGAACTACTGAAGCTTGTCTTGAGATAACTAATAAGAACTACTGAAGCTTGTCTTGAGATAACCAATAAGAACTACTGAAGCTTGTCTTGAGATAACCAATAAGAACTACTGAAGCTTGTCTTGAGGATAACTAATAAGAACTACTGAAGCTTGCCGTGAGGATAACCAATAAGAACTACTGGAAGCTTGTCTTGAGATAACCAATAAGAACTACTGAAGATTGTCTTGACATAACTAATAAGAACTACTGAAGCTTGCCGTGAGATAACCAATAAGAACTACTGAAGATTGTCTTGAGATAACTAATAAGAACTACTGAAGCTTGTCTTGAGATAACTAACAAGAACTACTGAAGCTTGTCTTGAGATAACTAATAAGAACTACTGAAGCTTGAGAGATAAGTAATAAGAACTACTGAAGCTTGGGATAAGTAATAAGAACTACTGAAGCTTGTCTTGAGATAACTAATAAGAACTACTGAAGCTTGTCTTGAGGATAACTAATAAGAACTACTAAAAGCTTGTCTTGAGATAACCAATAAGAACTACTGAAGCTTGTCTTGAGATAACTAATAAGAACTACTGAAGCTTGTCTTGAGATAACTAATAAGAACTAGTGAAGCTTGTCTTGAGATAACCAATAAGAACTACTGAAGCTTGTCTTGAGATAACCAACAAGAACTACTGAAGCTTGTCTTGAGATAACTAATAAGAACTACTGAAGCTTGTCTTGGGATAACTAATAAGAACTACTGAGTTTGTCTTGAGATAACTTATAAGAACTACTGAAGCTTGTCTTGAGATAACTAATAAGAACTACTGAGTTTGTCTTGAGATAACCAATAAGAACTACTGAAGCTTGAGGATAAGTAATAAGAACTACTGAAGCTTGGGATAAGTAATAAGAACTACTGAAGCTTGTCTTGAGATAACTTATAAGAACTACTGGAGCTTGAGATAAGTAATAAGAACTACTGAAGCTTGTCTTGAGATAACCAATAAGAACTACTGAAGCTTGAGCTAAGTAATAAGAACTACTGAAGCTTGTCTTGAGATAACTAATAAGAACTACTGAAGCTTGCCGTGAGATAACCAATAAGAACTACTGAAGCTTGTCTTGAGATAACCAATAAGAACTACTGAAGATTGTCTTGACATAACTAATAAGAACTACTGAAGCTTGCCGTGAGATAACCAATAAGAACTACTGAAGATTGTCTTGAGATAACTAATAAGAACTACTGAAGCTTGTCTTGAGATAACTAATAAGAACTACTGAAGCTTGTCTTGAGATAACCAATAAGAACTACTGGAAGCTTGTCTTGAGATAACCAATAAGAACTACTGAAGCTTGTCTTGAGATAACTAATAAGAACTACTGAAGCTTGCCGTGAGATAACCAATAAGAACTACTGAAGCTTGTCTTGAGATAACCAATAAGAACTACTGAAGATTGTCTTGACATAACTAATAAGAACTACTGAAGCTTGCCGTGAGATAATAATAAGAACTACTGAAGATTGTCTTGAGATAACTAATAAGAACTACTGAAGCTTGTCTTGAGATAACTAACAAGAACTACTGAAGCTTGTCTTGAGATAACTAATAAGAACTACTGAAGCTTGAGGATAAGTAATAAGAACTACTGGAAGCTTGTCTTGGGATAACTAATAAGAACTACTGAAGCTTGTCTTGAGATAACTAATAAGAACTACTGAGATTGTCTTGAGATAACTAATAAGAACTACTGAAGCTTGTCTTGAGATAACTAATAAGAACTACTGAAGATTGTCTTGAGATATCTAATAAGAACTACTAAAGCTTGTCTTGAGATAACCAACAAGAACTACTGAAGCTTGTCTTGAGATAACTAATAAGAACTACTGAAGCTTGTCTTGAGATAACTAATAAGAACTACTGAAGATTGTCTTGAGATAACTAATAAGAACTACTAAAGCTTGTCTTGAGATAACCAATAAGAACTACTGAAGCTTGTCTTGAGATAACTAATAAGAACTACTGAAGCTTGTCTTGAGATAACTAATAAGAACTACTGAAGCTTGTCTTGAGATAACTAATAAGAACTACTGAAGATTGTCTTGAGATAACTAATAAGAACTACTAAAAGCTTGTCTTGAGATAACCAATAAGAACTACTGAAGCTTGTCTTGAGATAACTAATAAGAACTACTGAAGCTTGTCTTGAGATAACCAATAAGAACTACTGAAGCTTGTCTTGAGATAACCAACAAGAACTACTGAAGCTTGTCTTGAGATAACTAATAAGAACTACTGAAGCTTGAGATAAGTAATAAGAACTACTGAAGCTTGTCTTGAGATAACTAATAAGAACAACTGAAGCTTGTCTTGACATAACTAAAAAGAACTACTGTAGCTTGTTTGGTTGTAGTATATTAGTAGTATACAGTGTTTGGTTGTAGTATATCAGTAGTATACAGTGTTTGGTTGTAGTATATCAGTAGTATACAGTGTTTGGTTGTAGTATATTACTAGTATACAGTGTTTGTTTGTAGTATATTAGTAGTATACAGTGTTTGGTAGTAGTATATTAGTAGTATACAGTGTTTGGTTGTAGTATATTAGTAGTATACAGTGTTTAGTTGTAGTATATTACTAGTATACAGTGTTTGGTTGTAGTATATTACTAGTATACGTTGTTTGTTTGTAGTATATTACTAGTATACAGTGTTTGGTTGTAGTATATTACTAGTATACAGTGTTTGGTTGTAGTATATTAGTAGTATACAGTGTTTGGTTGTAGTATATTACTAGTATACAGTGTTTGGTTGTAGTATATTAGTAGTATACAGTGTTTGGTTGGAGGATATAAGTAGTATACAGTGTTTGGTTGTAGTATATTACTAGTATACAGTGTTTGGTTGTAGTATATTACTAGTATACGTTGTTTGTTTGTAGTATATTACTAGTATACAGTGTTTGGTTGTAGTATATTACTAGTATACGTTGTTTGTTTGTAGTATATTACTAGTATACAGTGTTTGGTTGTAGTATATTACTAGTATACAGTGTTTGGTTGTAGTATATTAGTAGTATACAGTGTTTGGTTGTAGTATATTACTAGTATACAGTGTTTGGTTGTAGTATATTACTAGTATACAGTGTTTGGTTGTAGTATATTACTAGTATACGTTGTTTGTTTGTAGTATATTACTAGTATACAGTGTTTGGTTGTAGTATATTACTAGTATACAGTGTTTGGTTGTAGTATATTAGTAGTATATTAGTAGTATACAGTGTTTGGTTGTAGTATATTACTAGTATACAGTGTTTGGTTGTAGTATATTACTAGTATACAGTGTTTGGTTGTAGTATATTAGTAGTATACAGTGTTTGTTTGTTGTATATTAGTAGTATACAGTGTTTGGTTGTAGTATATTAGTAGTATACAGTGTTTGGTTGTAGTATATTACTAGTATACATTGTTTAGTTGTAGTATATTACTAGTATACAGTGTTTGTTTGTAGTATATTAGTAGTATACAGTGTTTGGTTGTAGTATATCAGTAGTATACAGTGTTTGTTTGTTGTATATTAGTAGTATACAGTGTTTGGTTGTAGTATATTAGTAGTATACAGTGTTTGGTTGTAGTATATTACTAGTATACAGTGTTTGGTTGTAGTATATTAGTAGTATACAGTGTTTGTTTGTTGTATATTAGTAGTATACAGTGTTTGGTTGTAGTATATTAGTAGTATACAGTGTTTGGTTGTAGTATATTACTAGTATACATTGTTTAGTTGTAGTATATTACTAGTATACAGTGTTTGTTTGTAGTATATTAGTAGTATACAGTGTTTGGTAGTAGTATATTAGTAGTATACAGTGTTTGTTTGTAGTATATCAGTAGTATACAGTGTTTGGTTGTAGTATATCAGTAGTATACAGTGTTTGGTTGTAGTATATTACTAGTATACATTGTTTGGTTGTAGTATATTACTAGTATACAGTGTTTGGTTGTAGTATATTAGTAGTATACAGTGTTTGGTTGTAGTATATTAGTAGTATACAGTGTTTGGTTGTAGTATATTACTAGTATACATTGTTTGGTTGTAGTATATCAGTAGTATACAGTGTTTGGTTGTTGTATATTAGTAGTATACAGTGTTTGGTTGTAGTATATTATTAGTATACAGTGTTTTGTTTGTAGTATATCAGTAGTATACAGTGTTTGGTTGTAGTATATCAGTAGTATACAGTGTTTGGTTGTAGTATATCAGTAGTATACAGTGTTTGGTTGTAGTATGTCAATAGTATACAGTGTTTGGTTGTAGTATATTACTAGTATACAGTGTTTGTTTGTAGTATATTAGTAGTATACAGTGTTTGGTAGTAGTATATTAGTAGTATACAGTGTTTGGTTGTAGTATATTATTAGTATACTGTGTTTGTTTGTAGTATATCAGTAGTATACAGTGTTTGGTTGTAGTATATCAGTAGTATACAGTGTTTGGTTGTAGTATATTACTAGTATACAGTGTTTGTTTGTAGTATATTAGTAGTATACAGTGTTTGGTAGTAGTATATTAGTAGTATACAGTGTTTGGTTGTAGTATATTAGTAGTATACAGTGTTTGGTTGTAGTATATTACTAGTATACATTGTTTAGTTGTAGTATATTACTAGTATACAGTGTTTCGTTGTAGTATATTACTAGTATACAGTCTTTCGTTGTAGTATATTACTAGTATACAGTGTTTGGTTGTAGTATATTAGTAGTATACAGTGTTTGGTTGTAGTATATTAGCAGTATACAGTGTTTGGTTGTAGTATATTACTAGTATACAGTGTTTGGTTGTAGTATATTAGTAGTATACAGTGTTTGGTTGTAGTATATTATTAGTATACAGTGTTTGGTTGTAGTATATCAGTAGTATACAGTGTTTGTTTGTAGTATGTCAATAGTATACAGTGTTTGGTTGTAGTATATCAGTAGTATACAGTGTTTGGTTGTAGTATATCAGTAGTATACAGTGTTTGGTTGTAGTATATCAGTAGTATACAGTGTTTGGTTGTAGTATGTCAATAGTATACAGTGTTTGGTTGTAGTATATTACTAGTATACAGTGTTTGGTTGTAGTATATTACTAGTATACAGTGTTTGGTTGTAGTATATTATTAGTATACAGTGTTTGGTTGTTGTATATTAGTAGTATACAATGTTTGGTTGTTGTATATTAGTAGTATACAGTGTTTGGTTGTAGTATATTTCTAGTATACAGTGTTTGGTTGTAGTATATTAGTAGTATACAGTGTTTGGTTGTAGTATATTACTAGTATACAGTGTTTGGTTGTAGTATATTAGTAGTATACAGTGTTTGGTTGTAGTATATTACTAGTATACAGTGTTTCGTTGTAGTATATTACTAGTATACAGTGTTTGGTTGTAGTATATTAGTGGTATACAGTGTTTAGTTGTAGTATATTACTAGTATACAGTGTTTTGTTGTAGTATATCAGAAGTATACAGTGTTTTGTTGTAGTATATCAGAAGTATACAGTGTTTGGTTGTAGTATATTAGTAGTATACAGTGTTTGGTTGTAGTATATTAGTAGTATACAGTGTTTGGTTGTAGTATATCAGTAGTATACAGTGTTTGGTTGTAATATATTACTAGTATACAGTGTTTGGTTGTAGTATATTAGTAGTATACAGTGTTTGGTTGTAGTATATTACTAGTATACAGTGTTTGGTTGTAGTATATTACTAGTATACAGTGTTTGGTTGAAGTATATTAGTAGTATACAGTGTTTAGTTGTAGTATATTACTAGTATACAGTGTTTGGTTGTAGTATATTAGTAGTATACAGTGTTTGGTTGTAGTATATTACTAGTATACAGTGTTTGGTTGTAGTATATTAGTAGTATACAGTGTTTGTTTGTAGTATATTAGTAGTATACAGTGTTTGGTTGTAGTATATTACTAGTATACAGTGTTTGGTTGTAGTATATTAGTAGTATACAGTGTTTGGTTGTAGTATATTACTAGTATACAGTGTTTGGTTGTAGTATATCAGTAGTATACAGTGTTTGGTTGTAGTATATTACTAGTATACAGTCTTTGGTTGTAGTATATTACTAGTATACAGTGTTTGGTTGTAGTATATTAGTAGTATACAGTGTTTGGTTGTAGTATATTACTAGTATACAGTGTTTGGTTGTAGTATATTAGTAGTATACAGTGTTTGGTTGTAGTATATCAGTAGTATACAGTGTTTGGTTGTAGTATATCAGTAGTATACAGTGTTTGGTTGTAGTATATCAGTAGTATACAGTGTTTGGTTGTAGTATATCAGTAGTATACAGTGTTTGGTTGTAGTATGTCAATAGTATACAGTGTTTGGTTGTAATATATTACTAGTATACAGTGTTTGGTTGTAGTATATTAGTAGTATACAGTGTTTGGTTGTAGTATATTACTAGTATACAGTGTTTGGTTGTAGTATATTACTAGTATACAGTGTTTGGTTGAAGTATATTAGTAGTATACAGTGTTTAGTTGTAGTATATTACTAGTATACAGTGTTTGGTTGTAGTATATTAGTAGTATACAGTGTTTGGTTGTAGTATATTACTAGTATACAGTGTTTGGTTGTAATATATTAGTAGTATACAGTGTTTGTTTGTAGTATATTAGTAGTATACAGTGTTTGGTTGTAGTATATTACTAGTATACAGTGTTTGGTTGTAGTATATTAGTAGTATACAGTGTTTTTTGTAGTATATTAGTAGTATACAGTGTTTGGTTGTAGTATATTACTAGTATACAGTGTTTGGTTGTAGTATATCAGTAGTATACAGTGTTTGGTTGTAGTATATCAGTAGTATACAGTGTTTGTTTGTAGTATATTAGTAGTATACAGTGTTTGGTTGTAGTATATTAGTAGTATACAGTGTTTGGTTGTAGTATATCAGTAGTATACAGTGTTTGGTTGTAGTATATTACTAGTATACAGTGTTTGGTTGTAGTATATTACTAGTATACAGTCTTTGGTTGTAGTATATTACTAGTATACAGTGTTTGGTTGTAGTATATTAGTAGTATACAGTGTTTGGTTGTAGTATATTACTAGTATACAGTGTTTGGTTGTAGTATATTAGTAGTATACAGTGTTTGGTTGTAGTATATCAGTAGTATACAGTGTTTGGTTGTAGTATATCAGTAGTATACAGTGTTTGGTTGTAGTATATCAGTAGTATACAGTGTTTGGTTGTAGTATATCAGTAGTATACAGTGTTTGGTTGTAGTATGTCAATAGTATACAGTGTTTGGTTGTAGTATATTACTAGTATACAGTGTTTGGTTGTAGTATATTAGTAGTATACAGTGTTTGGTTGTAGTATATTACTAGTATACAGTGTTTGGTTGTAGTATATTACTATTCTACAGTGTTTGGTTGTAGTATATTAGTGGTATACAGCGTTTAGTTGTAGTATATTACTAGTATACAGTGTTTGGTTGTAGTATATTAGTAGTATACAGTGTTTTTTGTAGTATATTAGTAGTATACAGTGTTTGGTTGTAGTATATTACTAGTATACAGTGTTTGGTTGTAGTATATCAGTAGTATACAGTGTTTGGTTGTAGTATATTACTAGTATACAGTCTTTGGTTGTAGTATATTACTAGTATACAGTGTTTGGTTGTAGTATATTACTAGTATACAGTGTTTGGTTGTAGTATATTAGTAGTATACAGTGTTTGGTTGTAGTATATTAGTAGTATACAGTGTTTGGTTGTAGTATATCAGTAGTATACAGTGTTTGGTTGTAGTATATCAGTAGTATACAGTGTTTGGTTGTAGTATATCAATAGTATACAGTGTTTGGTTGTAGTATATCAGTAGTATACAGTGTTTGGTTGTAGTATATCAGTAGTATACAGTGTTTGGTTGTAGTATATCAGTAGTATACAGTGTTTGGTTGTAGTATGTCAATAGTATACAGTGTTTGGTTGTAGTATATTACTAGTATACAGTGTTTGGTTGTAGTATATTAGTAGTATACAGTGTTTGGTTGTAGTATATTACTAGTATACAGTGTTTGGTTGTAGTATATTACTAGTATACAGTGTTTGGTTGTAGTATATTAGTGGTATACAGCGTTTAGTTGTAGTATATTACTAGTATACAGTGTTTGGTTGTAGTATATCAGTAGTATACAGTGTTTGGTTGTAGTATATTAGTAGTATACAGTGTTTGGTTGTAGTATATTAGTAGTATACAGTGTTTGGTTGTAGTATATTACTAGTATACAGTGTTTGGTTGTAGTATATTACTAGTATACATTGTTTGGTTGTAGTATATCAGTAGTATACAGTGTTTGGTTGTAGTATATCAGTAGTATACAGTGTTTGGTTGTAGTATATTACTAGTATACAGTGTTTGGTTGTAGTATATCAGTAGTATACAGTGTTTGGTTGTAGTATATCAGTAGTATACAGTGTTTGGTTGTAGTATATCAGTAGTATACAGTGTTTGGTTGTAGTATATTACTAGTATACAGTGTTTGGTTGTAGTATATTAGTAGTATACAGTGTTTGGTTGTAGTATATTAGTAGTATACAGTGTTTGGTTGTAGTATATTACTAGTATACAGTGTTTGGTTGTAGTATATTACTAGTATACATTGTTTGGTTGTAGTATATTACTAGTATACAGTGTTTGGTTGTAGTATATCAGTAGTATACAGTGTTTGGTTGTAGTATATTAGTAGTATACAGTGTTTGGTTGTAGTATATTACTAGTATACAGTGTTTGGTTGTAGTATATCAGTAGTATACAGTGTTTGGTTGTAGTATATTACTAGTATACAGTGTTTGGTTGTAGTATATTACTAGTATACAGTCTTTGGTTGTAGTATATTAGTAGTATACAGTGTTTGGTTGTAGTATATTACTAGTATACAGTGTTTGGTTGTAGTATATTAGCAGTATACAGTGTTTGGTTGTAGTATATCAGTAGTATACAGTGTTTGGTTGTAGTATATTACTAGTATACAGTGTTTGGTTGTAGTATATCAGTAGTATACAGTGTTTGGTTGTAGTATATCAGTAGTATACAGTGTTTGGTTGTAGTATATTAGTAGTATACAGTGTTTGGTTGTAGTATATCAGTAGTATACAGTGTTTGGTTGTAGTATATCAGTAGTATACAGTGTTTGGTTGTAGTATATCAGTAGTATACAGTGTTTGGTTGTAGTATATCAGTAGTATACAGTGTTTGGTTGTAGTATATCAGTAGTATACAGTGTTTGGTTGTAGTATATCAGTAGTATACAGTGTTTGGTTGTAGTATATTAGTAGTATACAGTGTTTGGTTGTAGTATATCAGTAGTATACAGTGTTTGGTTGTAGTATATTACTAGTATACAGTCTTTGGTTGTAGTATATTAGTAGTATACATTGTTTGGTTGTAGTATATTAGTAGTATACAGTGTTTGGTTGTAGTATATTACTAGTATACATTGTTTGGTTGTAGTATATTACTAGTATACATTGTTTGGTTGTAGTATATCAGTAGTATACAGTGTTTGGTTGTAGTATATTAGTAGTATACAGTGTTTGGTTGTAGTATATTAGTAGTATACAGTGTTTGGTTGTAGTATATTAGTAGTATACAGTGTTTGGTTGTAGTATATTAGTAGTATACAGTGTTTGGTTGTAGTATATTACTAGTATACATTGTTTGGTTGTAGTATATTACTAGTATACATTGTTTGGTTGTAGTATATCAGTAGTATACAGTGTTTGGTTGTAGTATATTAGTAGTATACAGTGTTTGGTTGTAGTATATTAGTAGTATACAGTGTTTGGTTGTAGTATATTAGTAGTATACAGTGTTTGGTTGTAGTATATTAGTAGTATACAGTGTTTGGTTGTAGTATATTAGTAGTATACAGTGTTTGGTTGTAGTATATTACTAGTATACATTGTTTGGTTGTAGTATATTACTAGTATACAGTGTTTGGTTACTTAAGTGAGTATTGTTATCACGATGTGTGTATATACGATCAGTCGTTCTCAGATTTTAATGAGTTAATGGAGGTCCTAAAAGTCAGTGATTATACAAAAAATAAAAATATTTGCTACTCTCAAAAGAGAACAATATCGGGGACGCTGCCGAAGTACATCTAGTAGAGTATTTGTGGATACAGAGAAAGAAGGTGTGTGTGATTCACTGGTGAGAGTTTATTCATTTAGTAATATGAACCGATTCTCACCGTTTGTACTGTCCCCACGCACGTACTAGATTAACCAACCCATACAATAGCTTCACTCGCCTCCTTTGACCATATTAGTGGCATATTAATTTATCCTAGTGAGTTAGAGGTACCGTTTTGGGTGTAAGATAATTTGACAAGACTATACAACCATGGATGCATGTGGTTTAGTTTTCATGCACCAACCATGTATAGTAGTTTAGTACGTGATGCGTTGTATATAATAAATAGTGCTTTACACACAAAGTTGGTCTAAATCTGTATAGATTACTTACTTAAATGGTCTATAAAATGTAAAAAGTGGTAATAGAGGATGGAATAATAGAAAGAAGTTAAATTACGTATATCGTGACCTTAAATTAAACTACAAAGATCATAGAATGGAGTCAAGTTAGATCACAAATTAAGGTTAAATTGTTGAGATCATAAAGTAGGGTTAAAACATAAGAAAACTAAAGTAGACTAGAATTAAACCACATAGAGTACAGCTTAATCACGTGGATCTTAGAGAAGAGTTAAACTACAGATATGGTAGAGTAAAATTAAACCACATAGAGTACAGCTTAATCACGTGGATCTTAGAGAAGAGTTGAACTACAGATATGGTAGAGTAAAATTAAACCACATAGAGTACAGCTTAATCACGTGGATCTTAGAGCAGAGTTAAACTACAGATATCGTAGAGTAAAATTAAACCACATAGAGTACAGCTTAATCACGTGGATCTTAGAGAAGAGTTAAACTACAGATATTGTAGAGTAAAATTAAACCACATAGAATATAGCTTAATCACGTGGATCTTAGAGCAGAGTTAAACTACAGATATGGTAGAGTAAAATTAAACCACATAGAGTACAGCTTAATCACGTGGATCTTAGAGCAGAGTTAAACTACAGATATTGTAGAGTAAAATTAAACCACATAGAGTACAGCTTAATCACGTGGACCTTAGAGCAGAGTTAAACTACAGATATTGTAGAGTAAAATTAAACCACACAGAGTACAGCTTAATCACGTGGATCCTAGAGCAGAGTTAAACTACAGATATGGTAGAGTAAAATTAAACCACATAGAGTACAGCTTAATCACGTGGACCTTAGAGCAGAGTTAAACTACAGATATCGTACAGTAAAATTAAACCACATAGAGTACAGCTTAATCATATGGACCGTAGAGCAGAGTTAAACTACAGATATTACAGAAATAAGTTAAGTGTGTTATTATGATGTCAGATAGAAATTAAATAAACTCCTTTGTATAGCAAAATGTTGACGGTACATGTTTGTAGAACTCCATAGAAAAGCATGCTTCTCTGTTGTAATGTTTGTGTTCCCATTTGAATAGGTCGTTCATTATATGACACGGTTTCGATAAAATAGAACACTGTATTGTTTTCGACTATTAACCTTGTACCTATGTTAACCTTGATGTCTACATTCCACTTATATATAGTAAAATTAATTAATTATCAGTGTTCTAATATCCACCAGGAAAAAAAAGAAGAAAAAATTCCGATTCGAAATACCGAACACTCAAACCTTGACACCGTAGGTAGCGTGTTTATGTAAACCCAGAACCACATCCCACATGGGCCAAGGGTGGTAGCCAGTTTTCATTGTACTCAGTTAGTGATGTCACAGTCTAAACAAAACCTGATGGTTTTCTTTTGTTACAACCACTTGAATAATGGAGGAAACATTTCAAGGATAACATTGTCTGGCAGCAGTGTGTAAGTCTGTATTTGCTGGCAGCAGTGTGTGTAAGTCTGTATTTGCTGGCAGCAGTGTGTAAGTCTGTATTTGCTGGAAGCAGTGTGTAAGAATCTGTATTTGCTGGCAGCAGTGTGTAAGTCTGTATTTGCTGGAAGCAGTGTGTAAATCTGTATTTGCTGGAAGCAGTGTGTAAGTCTGTATTTGCTGGCAGCAGTGTGTAAGTCTGTATTTGCTGGAAGCAGTGTGTAAATCTGTATTTGCTGGAAGCAGTGTGTAAGAATCTATATTTGCTGGAAGCAATGTGTAGAATCTGTATTTGCTGGCAGCGGTGTGTAAGTCTATATTTTAAACTTTACTATCTTAGCGTGGGTCTGTTTCGTCTGTGATATATAAATGTAAGAGCCACTTTTATTTGAACTAAACTTACATTTTGTCTAAGCAAGAACAAAATATTACACAAAATAAGAAGATAAAGTTTTATATCAAAATATGAATGCGCCCTAACATGCAAACTAGAATTGGGAACAATCCTACATTTAGCGGCTCAGCCCCCTTGTTCAAGAATTTGCTTGCGTGGAAACTTTCGAAAGAACATCTGTATTGTTAAGTAGACCTTGAGGGTGAACATTGGTGTACAAAAGAGTATGTTCATAAGAATCACACTTCTAACAACTTAAACGTATTTATTCTCTAGTCACGCCCGAGATAAACAAGAAACTTGAACTGCCAACGACAAATAAACTACAGGACTAGTTTTTCCGTCTGTGAAACAATATAACAGTAGCAGGGTATAATAATACAACAGTAGCAGGGTACAACAGTATAACAGTAGCAGGGTACAACAATATAACAATATCAGGGTACAAAAATATTACAGTAGCAGGGTACAACAATATAACAGTAGCAGGGTACAACAATATAACAGTAGCAGGGTACAACAATATAACAATATCAGGGTACAACAATATAACAATAGCAGGGTACAACAATATAACAGTAGCAGGGTACAACAATATAACAATAGCAGGGTACAACAATACAACAGTAGCAAAATTACAACAATTATAACAATATCAGGGTACAAAAATATAACAGTAGCAGGGTACAACAATATAACAATAGCAGGGTACAACAATACAACAGTAGCAAAGTACAACAGTATAACAATATCAGGGTACAAAAATATAACAGTAGCAGGGTACAACAATATAACAATAGCAGGGTACAACAATATAACAGTAGCAGGGTACAACAATATAACAGTAGCAGGGTATAATAATACAACAGTAGCAAAGTACAACAGTATAACAGTAGCAGGGTACAACAATATAACAGTAGCAGGGTACAACAATATAACAGTAGCAGGGTACAACAATATAACAGTAGCAGGGTACAACAATATAACAATAGCAGGGTACAACAATATAACAGTAACAGGGTACAACAATATAACAATAGCAGGGTACAACAATACAACAGTAGCTAAGTACAACAGTATAACAATAGCAGGGTACAAAATATAACAGTAGCAGGGTACAACAATATAACAATAGCAGGGTACAACAATATAACAGTAGCAGGGGTACAACAATATAACAATAGCAGGGTACAACAATATAACAGTAGCAGGGTACAACAATATATAACAATAGCAGGGTACAACAATATAACAGTATCAGGGTACAACAATATAACAATAGCAGGGTACAACAATATAACAGTAGCAGGGTACAACAATATAACAATAGCAGGGTACAACAATATAACAGTATCAGGGTACAACAATATAACAATAGCAGGGTACAACAATATAACAATACAGGGTAAAACAATATAACAATATCAGGGTACAACAATATAACAATATCAGGGTAAAACAATATAACAATAGCAGGGTACAACAATATAACAATATCAGGGTACAACAATATAACAATATCAGGGTACAACAATATAAACGGAAATTCTTGTCTCCTTACCATTTATCGTCCAGTTTCCACACATGCGCAGTATAGTTTGTAGTCATTGTGTGAGCTGTTCTCTATGTATAATTGATGGTATCTGACCATTACAAACAGTTCAACCAGAACCGTATCGATAATTTCATGGACGTTTCGTTTACGAGGAAATATATGAGTGTTTTTTTATTGTAGCAAATCGGTTTGATTGTTTTGAATTAAACAGAAAACAAGGCGGTGGTCTATCTGTGCTCTACCCACTACGGGTATCGAAACCCGGTTTCCAGTGGCGTGAGTCCGTAGACAAACTGCTCCGGCCTATCTGCTGTGTCTACCAAAGGGAATCGAACCCCTGATTTTAGTGTTGTAAATCCATAGACTTACCGTTGTCCCTGAATCAGAATGTAAATTTATTATTTGCCTCATTATGGATGTCATCTGTGAAAATACTATTCTGAATTCTATTAAAACTGTTGTCTCCAGTGATTTGATGTTTATTTTATTATTATGAAACTGATAGAACTATGGTCGACATATAAACAAATATTCACAAAGCCTTTTGTAGATATTTTGATAGCTATAGGGAAACTACATACATCTACAGCAGGCTGGTTTATCCGTAATAAATTCATTATCATAATGAAATGAAGGATAAAGTGGTAAAAACTTTCTTCGAAGATTGATTTAATAATTCATTTGCCCTTTCTGGGACATAACTCGGTTGTGGTCCACTGGTTATCGTGGTTCATAATGTGTGGCACTCCACACATTAAAGTCGTGAGTGTACTTTAACACTAATGATAAAATTCCATTATTTGGTCAGAGAAGAACAATCTAAGAGTTGGCGGTGGGCGTTATTCTGCTTTCTTTCTCGTCAATCAATTCAAAGTTAGAATGTTTTTAAACGAGACATAAAACTCTAGCGTTTGATTTTTGAGTCTTGTTTAAAAACGTTACAACTTTGTAGGTGATCTAGTGTGCTATGTTTTTAACTAGAAGAGAAAATTAGAGATTCATTTGTGTAGTTTCGTATGAAAACATGGAAAGAAAGAAATTCTTCAGACAGATACAATAAATCATTTAACGTGTACAGAAGTCTAAATATATATATTTCGATCTGGGAAGACCAGAGTGGTAAATTAACTTGTGTTTTATTTGTCTACATAAGAAATGAGACAAAGATTCACTGTTGAAACTCACGTCTTCACTTTTTGTTACTAATCATTATTAATAGTATAATTATTATTAGAAATACTGTAATTATTATTAGAAATACTGTAATTATTATTAGAAATAGTCTAATTATTATTAGAAATAGTGTAATTATTATTAGAAATAGTCTAATTATTATTAGAAATAGTCTAATTATCATTAGAAATAGTATAATTATTATTAGAAATAGTCTAATCATTATTAGAAATAGTGTAATTATTATTAGAAATAGTATAATTATTATTAGAAATAGTCTAATCATTATTAGAAATAGTTTAATTATCATTAGAAATAGTCTAATTATCATTAGAAATAGTCTAATTATTATTAGAAATACTGTAATTATTATTAGAAATAGTCCAATTATTATTAGAAATAGTGTAATTACTATTAGAAATAGTATAATTATTATTAGAAATAGTCTAATTATTATTAGAAATACTGTAATTATTATTAGAAATAGTCCAATTATTATTAGAAATAGTCTAATTATTATTAGAAATAGTCTAATTATTATTAGAAATAGTTTAATTATCATTAGAAATAGTCTAATTATCATTAAAAATAGTCTAATTATTATTAGAAATACTGTAATTATTATTAGAAATAGTCAATTATTATTAGAAATAGTGTAATTACTATTAGAAATAGTATAATTATTATTAGAAATAGTCTAATCATTATTAGAAATAGTCTAATCATTATTAGAAATAGTGTAATTATTATTAGAAATAGTGTAACCATTATTAGAAATAGTCTAATCATTATTAGAAATAGTTTAATTATCATTAGAAATAGTCTAATTATCATTAGAAATAGTCTAATTATTATTAGAAATACTGTAATTATTATTAGAAATAGTCCAATTATTATTAGAAATAGTGTAATTACTATTAGAAATAGTATAATTATTATTAGAAATAGTCTAATCATTATTAGAAATAGTCTAATTATTATTAGAAATACTGTAATTATTATTAGAAATAGTCCAATTATTATTAGAAATAGTCTAATTATTATTAGAAATAGTCTAATTATTATTAGAAATAGTCTAATTATTATTAAAAATAGTCTAATTATTATTAGAAATAGTGTAATCATTATTAGAAATAGTGTAATTATTATTAGAAATAGTGTAATAATTATTAGAAATAGTCTAATCATTATTAGAAATAGTTTAATTATTATTAAAATAGTCTAATTATTATTAGAAATAGTGTAATTATTATTAGAAATTAGTCTAATTATTATTCCAAATTTTGTTATTTCCTTTCGTTGTTTTCACTTTGTGTTGTTAAATTTCACACAAAGTTTCTGTACCAGTTTTAAATTATATGTTATATTAAAGGCAGTTAGTCGACACCACCCACCGCCAACTCTTGGGCTGTTCTTTATGAACGAATAGTGAAATAGATCGGTACATTAAAATATTCTCACGGCTGAAAGAGAGCGTACGTTCGGTGAAGTGATCTAAACCTGCGAAAACAGACTAAAAGTCGATTGTCCTAGCCATAAGGCCACACCTTTACCTTCGCTTATTGAAAAGGTTAGTTGACAGTTGACCCATGTGATATACGATGTAACATGTCCGGAATGTTCCACGTGTTTCATCATCAAACAAACATCTACAGACTTTTAAATACCATAAACTAGATGTACTTCTACAGAGTCCCAGAGAAGATTCTGTTCCATGAACTAGATGTACTTCTACAGAGTCCCAGAGAACATTCTGTTCCATGAACTAGATGTACTTCTACAGAGTCCCAGAGAACATTCTGTTCCATGAACTAGATGTACTTCTACAGAGTCCCAGAGAACATTCTGTTCCATGAACTAGACGTACTTCTACAGAGTCCCAGAGAACATTCTGTTCCATGAACTAGATGTACTTCTACAGAGTCCCAGAGAACAATCTGTTTCATGAATTAGATGTACTTCTACAGAGTCCCAGAGAACATTCTGTTCCATGAACTAGATGTACTTCTACAGAGTCCCAGAGAACATTCTGTTCCATGAACTAGATGTACTTCTACAGAGTCCCAGAGAACAATCTGTTCCATGAACTAGATGTACTTCTACAGAATCCTAGAGAACATTCTGTTTGATAAACTAGATGTACTTATGCAGAGTCCCTAAGAGTCACATTCTGTGATCCCTTCTTCGAACCCCATTGGACAAATAATAGTTTTGAGTTAGTAATAATGATGTTCTGCGGGGAATGGTTTATTTGGGAGAGTCTCCCCACACCTAGTTTACGCATCTCGATATACTATTGAGGATTATTGATTACGTTGATACACTTTCAATATTTTACTCATAATAATGTTTACAAAACTAGAATGAGTGACAAGTTAATGAGCTATGTATCGAATTATCACAATAAAAAAACTCTGAAACTAACGTGTATACCTGATCTTGAATGTCGTACTGAACGTGTTAAAGAAAACTCTGAAACTAACGTGTATACCTGATCCTGAATGTCGTACTGAACGTGTTAAAGAAAACTCTGAAACTAACGTGTATACCTGATCCTGAATGGTGTACTGAACGTGTTAAAGAAAATTCTAAAACTAACGTGTATACCTGATCCTGAATGTCGTACTGAACGTGTTAAAGAAAACTCTGAAACTAACGTGTATACCTGATCCTGAATGGTGTACTGAACATGTTAAAGAAAACTCTGAAACTAACGTGTATACCTGATCCTGAATGGTGTACTGAACGTGTTAAAATATTCAAACATGTTTTATTATTTCTCAGGGCAACTGATGGATAATTTTTTTTTCCTTTTCCATACGGTTACTTTAGGAAATGTCGTTGTCTGCATTCGAAACCTGTCATGCCAGTTTTAATATTTGAATTCCGATAAATTAATGTTGTTGGTTTTTTTTTTAACGGCTTTTGGTTACTTTTATATCCTTTAAAGTGTGAGTGAAATATTTGAGATAACTATCTGGTATTTTAATAACAAAGTTGGCACATTTTTACTTTCGAAATCGAACAGTAGCCTAGACACAGTTTCTAAGTAGTTCACAGCCTCTGATGACTGCAGTATGAGTCGAAAACCAAACGAATTTCCAGTACGAAACCTTTTCAACATATATTTGATACATGATTTAAAGTCCAGTATCAGAGATAATGTTAATAGTTTTCGTTAGAAAACAAGTCACATCCGAGAAAATCACACCAAAATGAAAATTATTCTCATTATTGAAGATAATTCATATTCTCTAGCTCTTCACCAAAATCAAAATTATTCTCATAATTGAAGATAATTCATATTCTCTAGCTCTTCACCAAAATCAAAATTATTCTCATAATTGAAGATAATTCATATTCTCTAGCTCTTCACCAAAATCAAAATTATTCTTATAATTGAAGATAATTCATATTCTCTAGCTCTTCACCAAAATCAAAATTATTCTCATAATTCAAGATAATTCATATTCTCTAGCTCCTCACCAAAATCAAAATTATTCTCATAATTCAAGATAATTCATATTCTCTAGCTCTTCACCAAAATCAAAATTATTCTCATAATTCAAGATAATTCATATTCTCTAGCTCTTCACCAAAATCAAAATTATTCTCATAATTGAAGATAATTCATATTCTCTAGCTCTTCACCAAAATCAAAATTATTCTCATAATTCAAGATAATTCATATTCTCTAGCTCTTCACCAAAATCAAAATTATTCTCTTATTGAAGATAATTCATATTCTCTAGCTCTTCGTTATTCTATTTTAAGAATTCGATTATTTGTGATAAAAACGTAAACTGCTAATACGGAAGAATAAATTACTTTGTATTCTGTCATTTTTTGCGCAAAGCTACAAAAGGTTAGCTGCGAATAGCGGTCGCAGATTTTGAAACGACAAACTATAGAGAAGGAAATTAGCCAACAGTACCCACCGCCAACTTTTATTTTCCTCTTGTCTGACTAAATTAGGGAATTTCATTGTCCTCCTGTCTTTTTACCCACAGCCCCAAAGATAAGATAGAAATTTGGGACACGAATCTATTATCCTCAGATTTACTAAAACTTCACATACTGCGCTGTGTACACCTAATGAATGTTATAAAAGTCTCTTTAGGAAGGTATATTCCGATAGTCTGTTTATAAACTGGTTCATATTTAGGTTCACTTACAATTGACAAACTGTAGACTATGGAAATATTAAGGAAAAGAGCAAATAGAACACGACATGAAGAGAAACACATTAGTGAAATATTTAACCCTAACTACTGTGTATATTGTATATTTTAACCAGACTGGGTGTCCTATAGTTCTACAGTGACAGTTACTGGCTTTGGGGTTCAAGAGTAAGATGGAGAACTTATTACTTTACCGCCAACATTCAGTAAACCGTCTAATTCGATATACAACGTTGTAAGTTCGTACATATGGTGATACAAATTTTTAGCCTTAGGTAGTGTATGTTTACGAAATTTTATTAATATCCGTGCAGTAGCGATGTCAAAGAAATCTTATAAAATATACCTGAAAAACTATATTCTGTGTAAGGAATGACTCGTGTTGGTTGTTGAAAGATGACAAAAACATAGATTATAGGTAAGACCACCGAAGAAAACAGCTTGTTAACTACACATACATATATTACAGTATATATACCGTTGTGAATACAACGGACAACACCCTTCGTAAGGGTGATAATTTACTTACATATGTATACATGCACATAAGTATGTATTTATATATCATTTCAAGTGTTATTAAACACTGTTAGACACGTTTCTTTGCTATATTTTCACGCGAAATTCGATTTAGAACTTTTCCGTTTACGGTTTTAACGTTCAGTTATAAAGCGTAATGCAAAGGCGTTGCTCGAGACGTTGTATATACAGAGGTATACATATCATATAAAAATATGCATATCTTGTTATTTTCAATGGTTTAACCTACAACATTTGTTTTTTTTAAAGCTATATTCTAAACTACTTAATAGAAAATTGAAATTCATTATATTGGCCCTCTGGTGGCTAACATATAGAACACTTTTAACTTGTTTTTTTTTTAACATAAATGTTTGGAATTTGCAAACAGTTCTGTGAAAACTTGTGTGAGAGAACGTAAAATCATGAAACCGTTTCTCGTGTTCTTTAGTTCAGGTTTCAAGAACATCCTCGTTGGTTTTATATATGCCTCTAATGATCAGCCAAGACAACTTAAGACTTTCAATGTAAACAGAAAACGTGACGTTTAACTGTTACAAGAAAGAGTCTCTGTTTCAAGAAAAAACCTGCAGGTGTCGTCCTCGGGTAGTATGTTTTACTTAATTACGCATCAATAAAGGCTTCATTGTGTTTTAGTTATACCAATGCTAAGCCTTTTTTAATGTAGTTACTTAACTCCAGGTAAGTTTACTTGAAATGTAATTAGATTATTAGCTATTTCTTTACTTTACCGAAATATTCCAGTTTTACTGGCAATCAATCCCAAGGTGAAGTTTTTCATTTGTATCACTTCCAGTTTTCGTGTTCATTATGATTCAAACTTTATTATAATTGGGCCAAGTCAAAAAACTTAGAATAAACGTATGTGTGTGTGTGTGTTTTAACTAATCAACAGTTACTCCGAGTTTCGATGTCCCTTTGGTGGATAGGGCGCAGACAGCTTATTTATTATCTAGATTTGCAGTGAACCGACTACAACCGGGATTATATGAACCATATTTGGACAAATGCAATTTTAGTTCGTATGAGGTGACGATATAAGTCATACAGCGGATTAACTGTGCTGTATTCACCACATATATCAAATGGGTTTTAGAGTAATAATACTACAGACTTACAACGCTAGAATCCGGGGTTCGATTCCCCTTTTAACAGCAACAGCTTAGATAGTCTTTTATTCT